>NC_090896.1:3298048-3343048 GCF_036669925.1 Montipora capricornis
CAACATAAAAAACCCATAAATATGTGTTTAGCACATAAGTGGTTTACTGATTAATTTAAAAAATAGACTTCCTTTGGTATGCGTGTGTCTAGCGCAGGTTGCTAAATGTTCAGTTCGATGTACCGTTGATTCAACATTATTTTCTTTTGAAATTTGGGGTCTACGCGTGGAAGGTCAACTCTGTTCGTTATCTGATTTCCAAGCCACTCGAAACACTTTGGTGCAAATGCCGTCTCCTTGTTAAACACTGCAATGTCCTTGATTCCCGAGGGGCTTGACAGGTGAGATTAAACCACAAATCATTTAAACGCAAGCTTGATCTCAATCGGTATTTTCGCTTCATTAAGATTTTATGCGAGGATATAAAATTAGTTGAAATTAATAACTGAAGTGAACGATGAAATAGAAAATATTACGAGAAACGTGTTTCGTTGAAACACGTTTACTCTAAACACGTTTCCGTGCAGATGTGAGCACAGCATTAGTCTGCCAAAGTTTCAGTCTTGACGTTGTTACAACCAAGGTGTTCGTGGAAACTCACATTTGTAACCATAGTTGGGGCTGTTTACGTATTCCTTCATTAAATTCAGGGTCTTATTATCGCTGACCATGATAGCAATGTCCTTCCACGGTGTGGGGCCCCAGTAGGGATAGTAATCACGCTCCTCAGGGACTTCCAAGCCCCTTCTTGTTCCTGCAGCGTTTTGTCGCGTGTAAATTGCCTTATCCTTGTTCTTAAGGGATTGGTCAGCGGTAAACAAGCCTATGACATGAAAAAAAGCGTTGGTTTCGTTCTATTCAAATTTGAGTTTTATAAGCTGTCTGACTACAGTAACCTAGTACCCCCTGGTAGATTTTACTGCTTAAAATTTCTAGCACCTGCTTAAACGGCTAAGAACATGGAAATTCGACTTTGTCCGGCCATATAAATTCCTTGCTCACTAAACACCAGTCACTTGACGGGTAAGTATCATGGATATTTGGTGTCATTTTGTAAGCATAAAAATGTTTTTGTTTGAACAGAAACCGAAAAATAACGCTCTAGTGGTGTGATAAATTACCACAAAATGGACAAAACAATCTAGTCATAGACGAAGTGTGTCTAAATAAATTGCAACTTGGAAAAAAAAAAGGTCTCATTTTTTTTGAAGTTCCCACATTTTCGTCTTCAAAATGGGCTATAACAGACCATAATTTGTTCATCTTTCAAGAAATTATTTGGTTGATTTCACTCTTTTGGCCTTAAATAAGTAATGGTATTTCGTAGCATGGCTTTAACCAAGAAGGGTCAAAATTCATGTGTTACTATGAGGCGGTGTTACTAGGCAATGTTTTGTCAGTGCAACTTGTCCATAATTAATGTCTCACAATTTTGTTACCGTCATAACTTACGTTAGAAACGGCCTAGTACAACATACCCTGAAGCAAACATTTTTCACGATTGTTTTGTTGCCCTAATCGTTGTGTAAAAAAGAATTCGGACCTTGCACTTTTCGCAATGATTTTCACAACGCTGAAACGAATTTTCAAAGCGTTTCGCAGTGTGACATCCCCTTCTCACTCTCTGTATTCAGACTGACTTCAGTTATTTTCTGCCTCTTCAGCAATCACCCCAATTGAAAGCAGCTCTAGTATGTCTTAAATACTCTCACCTTTGTTTCGCTCCCTTACGTAATACGTGCGGTAATAATAGTATGGCTCATGAAGTCCATAGGTCTTTTTGACGTAGGTTGTTTCTGGGTATGAGTGATAAAAGCTGTGTTGAGTTTTTGTTTGACCGTTACGGATGGTATGAAGTTGGAAATCACTGCTGGCAGAGGTTATTTTGCCACCGGGAAACTTCTGTTCAGGAAAATCCTGGCACATGTACTGTAAGATGACTTGTGACTCTACCATGTCATCGGTCTTTAGTCCTGTCCCATGTTGATTTGTCCACATAATCTCCACCTCCGTTTTCTTAGCGTCCTTGCCACATTCACTCATATAAAATTGCTGTTATATCGCAAAAAATGGGGTTAAAAGAAGAAAGGACATATTAATTCCGATTGCATATATAATAGCAAAACTGTAGCCGAATAGATAGAATATTCAATCACATACATTGCATAAAGAAATCCGACTCGCGTTTTATCTGTAAGTTTTTGTTTTACATGCATCAGCATCGTCTGTAAATGTTTCCGTGCTTTAATGACAAATCGTTATGGAAAACAGAAAACAAAGCTACATTCCTCAAAATTTTCTATTTTTTACCATTGGCAGCTGTCTATTTTCTGGAATATTATTCACTGTTGCCCGGCTGTTCAGTGCGTCACCTACGTTGTATCCAGCTTTACCATTATTCTAGAAAGAAAGAAAGAAAGAAAGAAAGAAAGAAAGAAAGAAATTCATTAAAATATTTTTAAATATTTATATATATATATATATATATATATATATATATATATATATATATATATATATATACAGTACAGCCCAGAAATAATGCACGCGCAAGAAGTGGCGCAAGAACACGCAAGCCGCCGAAAGAAGTAAAAATAGGTCTGCAATGCGAACTTATGTGGGATTTCTGTCAAATAAAAGTTGATGCGCTATGGATAAATCAGAGAAATTGTAGCTTTACAGTGAATATTTATACATTTTGTCATGTTTTAGTGATGAATGTCGAGTAAAGATACGGTAGAGTCCTGGTTATAAGACCCCAAGCGGCAGCCAAAGAAACGGTTACAGGAGAAACATGTTTGGACTTAAGTTTCCAGGAAATTCGCTCTCTTAAGGTTCGGTTAAACGAAGCTCTTTTCACCGTGGTAAATAACCCTTTTACCACGAGAAACTGCATTTAGTAAGTATGGCCAACATTTCCGGAGATAAATTTTCCGCGGTTATTGGCTATGGATACATCAAAAGATCAAATGCAGCGCCCTTGACATTTAATATGGCAAGTTGCATTGGTGTTTTGATGTAAGGGACGGACCATTAGAGAGGTGATTGGGGGGGGGGGGGGATGAGGAAAAAGCCAAAAAAAAAATTCATGCAAGGGAAGGTGACTCAGACAAAAATCGTGCAAAGCAGAAGTGAAGAAAAAAAAGATTCCTGCACAGTGAATTGCACTGCCGGGGTTACAAACTGTACCCGTCTGAATGGCAACTTAGCAGCCACTTTAAACTGCATACTTTACACTTAGCAGCCACTTTATACTTGGCAACTTGCAACTCTATAAAATGGCTTGCAAGTTGGCAGCCACTGCGTAGAAACCCTCGCCGAAAATCCCTTATGGATAACCATGGCTTAAAGGTGATTAAAAAAAAAAACATATGCTATACACAGCCATTCTGCTTGATTCGTTTGCGTTTAAGCAAGCACATACCGTGTTTTGAAAGAAACACAGGAGTGATTTCACAAGTGCACGTTAAATGACAATTCTGGACGCAGATGTGCACACCCATGGCGAACTTTAACACTTCCCCTAAGATGGCCGCCAAGATCAATCTTGGAAAAACGTTGTAACCAAAGACAATCATGGAGGTATTTTAAGACAACTGGTGTGTTTAGTATGGGCTGTTTCAATCTCTTTTAAGTTTTTGGCAAATCATTCAAGTCCCGTGATTTTAAACATATCGGCTGAAAATCGTGGAAAACGCACCAAAACTGCTTCAATTTTGCAAAAACTATTTTGGGGAGAGGAGGAATAAGTTCTTCGCCCCCAAATTTAACTACTGAACAGTCACTCACAGAACCTTAGCCTAAACCTTGACTCACTGCATGCCAAGGATGAATTTTATTACAACGGTAGTGAATCAATAAAATTGATATTTCCCTAAACATCAAACCAAAAAAGCAAAGCAGCCCTATTTTAGGCAATATGATGTGTCTGATACTTGGTCATGTTATAAAAGCAAAATAGCCTGCGAACAGGCTCTCGGCAAGCACGGAAAAAAACATTCGGCGAGCGCGACACAAAAGAATTCGGAGAACGAAGCGATCAGGGCAGGGCGGGGCAGGGCGGGGCAGGGCGGGGCAGGGCGGGGCAGGGCGGGGCAGGGCGGGGCAGGGCGGGGCGGGACGGAAATCAGTTTGTGACGTCACATCAGGAATAGACCCACTCCCCTTCTGACTCGGTCGTGAACAGAAGATGTTTGGTTTTTCGCAAGTTTAAGCCTCTAAAAGGCAGGATTAGATAGACAAAAGGAAAAAAAGCCGCAAATGCATTTCGAGCAGGTGCAAAGATTCATTTTAGGGAAAAAAATATTTTGGGCTTAGGGGCACTTTAAGAAAAAAAAGTCAGCAGACATATTGCCTCAATAACTTGAGGGGGGGGGGGGGGGGTGATTGACAGATTAAAGAGCCATTGAAGTAAACACATTCTGCAGGTTAACCTTGTTTTTCGCAGCAGGGGCAAAGACAAATGATATCATCGCAAAGCACGTACACACTAGACGGTTTGGTTTTTAGATGTGATTCAGGACCGTGCAATCATCAATAACGTGGCCTGCTTCGTCGGGATGCGAGATGACGTGCTATTGCGTTTTGTTACATAACTGTGGGAACAGCTTTATTTCATTGGTTGTATTTTGACTACATTTGTCCCAGGATTCGTTGATACAAATAGTTCAGTCTGTATCCTGTCGAAATTGTTTGGAAAAGTACTCTAAAGCCATAACAGTAAGCCTGACCTAGGGAACGGCAACATAAAGGTTGTCTATACTTTTCTTCATCAGAGGTACTAAATTTATATCTGTATACGACTTTCCAGCTCCGTAGCGTCCTTCATTTGGAAACCAGCGCATTTTGAATTTATTTCGAAGTTATGGCGGTGCGTGACATAAAGCTAAGATCGCGTTTGTCGAAAGCAATGCACTTATCTCGTGATTTTTAGCCGTTTTAAGAGTTTAAGTATTAGGAAAAGTGCTTTTGTAAATAATTTTTGGTTCAGTTCAGATAAACAGCCGACTAGATAGCCAAAGTAAGTTCCAGATATTTACGCTATTTCCGGCAGCCAAGTTGGAGGACTAGGCTCTATAGTTTTTCGCGGAACATTTCGACGAATATCTCAACTTTGGGACGACGCACACACCTTGAACGTGGAAAACTGTCTTCTTTATTTATCGTCCACAATATCACGATTTCTTGACTTTATCAACTGCATGGTTTATTGCGTGACAATGAACTTGCGAGTGCCGTCACGCAACGTATAACAAAATCGTGGTTTACAGAGGGAACCTCAACTTGCGCAGCATAAATACACAGCAACAAATTACTGGAATTTGTCATTATGTTATATCTGTCCGTAAAAACTTCGGCTGTTGATATAAGAATGGTGATTTCAGGTCCGTAGGCAGGGTTTTTTTGCGGGAGGGTGCGATCCAAGGAGGAGACGGACAAACCGAGGGGCAGAGGCGCGAGCCTCTAGGGGGGTCCGGAGGCATGCTACCCCGGGAAATGTTGAAAATAGTTTTGTCAGAGACTACATTTCGTGCGTTTTGAAGGCAGTGTGATTCGAAAACAGGGAGTCAGATGCGAATTTAAAAGCGTGGATATTACTCAAACTTCTGAACTTCACAATGGATTTCTTTGACGCAGAGACTCTTTTACGTATGTCTTTTACAGTTTTAGAGAATAATGTCACTATTTAAAAAGAGCAAGAATAGAAATAAAGTGAATCAAAAAATAACTTTTTTCTATAAATTATATCTTTGCTATCAATTCACTTTCTTTTAATCGTTGGACAACAGAAAAGTGGACCTCCGCAGCCTGGGGGTGTGTGTGTGTGCGCACCCGTCGCACCCCCCTTCCCTAGCAATAAACGGGAGCTGAAAGTAATGAAATCATTCAAGTATAAATTTTTTCCGACAGTTGAAGACAGCGCGTCGCGACATTGTTTACTAGAATTTTATTTTCCGGAGAAATTGTCGGGATTTTCAGCTAATCGAAGAAATTTCAATGTGATATAATTTAAATATGTAATTGCTGATAGTTCTGTCCCAGAACTGAAACTTTGTATGATTGCTCCTTATTCATCCAAGAATTTCGTGCAAATACAAACAGAAAGCGAACACAGCAGCAAGTGCCACAAACCCTTAAGACCTAAGGCCTAAAAGACTCCATCCGAACCTCAAAAACAAGTCAAAATTCGCCAAAAAACAACAGCCGATAAGAGTAATTACACTAACGGCCGCCGCACAAAAACACTCACCTCTCGATCGTTCCCACGGCTGGTGGAAACCAGGCTACACGCCAAGTGGAAACCACGTGACAAACACTTTGCTCTCGTACACAAATAAATAAAGGAATAAATATCGCTGGCGCTGACAAAGTGTGGGAAATCCCACACAAAAATGTCGTGTTTCTGCGGTTTACCCTTAAGAACATTCGAAACGCAAGAAGTTGAAAGTCTAACCGCAAGAAGCCGCAAGAACTTATGAATCTCACTGCAAGCCGCAAGGTGGCGCAAGAAGTTGCTGGAGATCAAACTTCCTGTTCGTTTATAAGTGCCATGTTAGTGGTCGAAATGCTCAGCGCTTGCTCGCAATATTGTCCATAAGATAAGTCACAGCAGTGGGAAGAGATACATTTCGAACAGCTGAGACCAGGTCTGGATTTACATTTGCTTATAGTGTGAAAATACTATCGTACGCACTCGCTTTAATATTACGTACTCGCCTGTTCATAACTACGAGAAAAAAGCCTTTCGATCACGGAACAGTCTGTTAGCAGACAACGCGACGCAATAACAAAACATCTCCAACTAATGAAGGTCACGAAGAAACAGTCCCTGCAGAAAAATCGAACTACGGTGTAGTTATCGTGCGTTCCAACGATTTTTTGCTTCTGAATGCCAAATTGATTGTCATTCAGAAGTGTTGTCTTATTCTTCTTGCGTGATCTGTGAGCGAAGACAACGCTGCGTGTGTAAACAAATGAGAACTACGATGTTGAAAATTTCTTTAAGTAATTTTCTATCAGTTTAAAAGTGGAAGAAAAAGCAAAAAGACCCATTTTAGTGCAGCTGATGGCATGCGCACAACGTAGGTGTCCAATTAAAGTTATCCAATCACAAAAGTTGTAAATATAAGGTCGTGACCTCGAGCCAATATTACGTGAGAAATAGGCGCGCGGGATGAGCAATGACAATTGCGAATTTTGTTATTGCATCAATGAAATGATAACCTTACCTGCGAATCAAACAGTCTGTTGGCGTTTTGAACGTTGTCACCTTCACCATTTATTCGATTGTTTGATCCAGGTGGAACATGCATGTATATATCTGACATGCAAGGCACGAAAAGGGTAGCCAGCAGACAGCCCAAATGGAAAATAGTCTTCATGATCTGTTAAAAAGAATAAAAGGAAACAGCAGAGTTAAAAAACCTATTCGTTGGTTTTAACTAAGTGGTCACGAAAATGAAAATTTATCTTACGCCCCAGCTCAAATTCATGTCCGTAAGCACTGTGTAATGTTCTTCTTATTTTATTGGCGAAGGTATTTTCGATTCCGTAGTCTTTGTTTGGTATACATCAAAAGCACAACTTGTGGCACTATGAACGGATTATCTATGACGAAAACTTTGGAAGCGTTTGCCTTTGAAGTCGAGTTTTCTAGAGTACCTAGGAAAGCCTACTCATAGCCACATTGATTAAACTCGAAAGAGCAAAAAGTAAGGTTTTGATTACCGTGTGAGATTGAAAATTTGCTAGCTTTCAGCGAATTGTTAACTTTTGTTTTCAAGAGAATTTTCATAAGTAGGGACAAAATTAAACATTCACAGTCACGTGCACGCTTCAGTAGCGGATTGAGACTAAATCGAAAAGGGCGGGGGAGGGGGAGACAAGGGTAGAGCAGTCCCCCCCCCCCCCCCTGTACCCCTCCCCTAGATTCGCCACTTGCTTGTTTGTTTCGTGTCTAGACAAAAACTCGAATTATTTCTAATGGTTCAAAGGAAATTCATTTCGTTAAAATGATTTCAATTTTAGCCACCTTAACGTTTGAATCTAATTACTAGGTATTGCTACCAAATACATGCTACACAAGGAACGTCGCGTACACCACAAACATATCAATTTTTCAATTCTTCCGTGCTCCTCCACTTTGACCAATCCATTTACTACCAGGCGACATTACTGTATCCCTCAAAGGCGGTGGTACATTCTCACAACATTAATCAGGGGCTCCCAACGTCAATTTTCGGAAAATATCTGTTCGGAAGAGGATTTGAGATCTAGAATTTTCGGAACATTTTATGTAAAATTTCTTGCTTGCCGCCTGTCCTAGGATTTTAGAACGTCTAAAAAATTTTATAATTGCCCATTTTTAACGGATTTTTAACCTAAAAAGGTCACCTAGAATTTTCGGGACCCTTTTTTCTGGCTGAAATTTTCGAAAGGGTAAGTCTTGATCCAATAATTTTCGGATCACTAGACTTTCAGCTAGGAAATCCGAACAGATGAAAAATTTTAGGGGATAAAAATATGCCTATATCTGCCGTTTAAATACCAAAATATGTTTAACGATGCTGTGTTTAAGTGGTTTTGAACTATATTCTCGTTGGGTGCCCCTGATTAATCTACAAACTTCCAAGTTAATAAATAGCTCTGAATGTGTGGGCGATGACTTGTTATGCATTGATGGACATACTAAAAGAATGATAGAATCTAAAGAGATGTTATGCTTCATTGCAAAGTAAATTAAAAGTAAATTGACACGATTGCTAAAATTGCGTCCATAATTGCGAGGTTCATAGCTTTACTTGATTTCATATCCGCAGTTCAGTATATGATTCATTTCCATATCATTTCGTTCATAGGATTCATTCCTTACGAGAAAATTAGAACTCACGAATGACCAGCTCCCAACTTCAGTGGCTTCATAGCTCACAAAAATTTGGTTTTATCAACAGAGTTGATAATTGTAAATTGGCCACCGTACAGAGATTCTAAAAGCTGACGTTTCGAGCGTCAGCCTTTCGTCACAGCGAATTCAGAGCTCAGAGCTCAGTTGGTTAGAGCGTCGCACCGGTATCGCGAGGCCACGGGTTCAACATCCCATCACTTTATTTAATGTTCCCGCACTAGTCGGCGAAAACGTCTTCTAAAAACTATATTGGAGTGTTAAAAGACCTAAAAGGGGTTACTATGCTCCTCAAAAGAGTCTAGGAATATTTTTGAATATTAAATAGATGTTACGCTTCATTTGCAGAAGACAGCGGCTACATTCTTGCCATTACCAAATTACCATTGATGTGATTCATATTAAACAAGAGAGAGTCGAATTCTAAAAAACCGACATGGTTACTGAGCAAATCACCACATAAAGAGTGTGGGACTTTCTGGAGGACTCCTTGCGGTGGACCTTCCTACATATTATGTCAAAAGAGATGTTACGCTTCATTTGCAAAAGACAGCGCCTACATTCCTATGCTTTCATGCTTTCGAATTCATGCATTTACATTGATCGGCCAAAACGTCTTCTAAAAACTATATTACACTGTTAAGAGACCTAAAAGTGGTAAAAAAATGCTACTCCAAAAAAATATTAAAGACATGTTACGCTTCATTTGCAAAACACAGCGTGTTACCATTACCAAATTACTATTGACGTGATTCACATCAAACATGAAAGAGCCGAGTTTTATAGAACTATTTTTTGTTATTTCTCCAACTATTTCGGAAAGGGTCAGACACATTTAGGCGACAATATCAACCTTCTTTGGGAATAAAACTCTATTCTTATAAAAATGATTTTTGTTGTTTACTCAACCAACATGGCTGCCATGCAAATCACCACATAATAGAGTGTCGGAAATCCTGTGGGACTATTTGCGGTGGAAATTCCTGCACATCAAGATTATGGTTGAGACAACCAAATCAAGAAAGCAAAATTCTACAGAGTATTTCAGTTTTTTCCCTGTAATGCTTTCAACCATTTGCATTGGTCGGCGAAGACGTCTTCCAAAAAATGTATTAAAACGCCTTCCAAACTAAAATGTGGTGTTCCAATTTGGTAAATTCGGAGCGAATACTGATAATCACTTCAAAAATGGCTGCTTTTTTCGTGTAAAATAGAACCCTTTCTTAGAGAATAGTTATTTTTACGTTTCAGGCTTAGAACTTCCATTGGAAATGGGTGTAAAATTGGCTTAAAGTGAAAAGTAGAGCTAAGATGGAAATGTATGATTGCCACTAAATTCCGAAGACGACTTTTGCAATGTATCACGCAAACAACCTGAGAGAAGAAATTCTTTTCCTTTCTGGGCTCAAAGCGGTCACAAATCTGACGTTAAAGTCAATACAATACAATACAATACATACTTAATTGTCCACTCCCCATAGGGGCTTTTATGGCCAATGAAACACAACGAAACAACACAACAGAACATCAAGAACTGTTAAGAATCCCAACTGGCTGGAGGCAAACCAGTTGACTATTTACAAGTGCAGCTGGGATCAAATTCAACGAGTGGTCAGAGCGGATCTTGAACCCGGGATCTCCGGATCTCAAGGCGAGCGCTCTAACCACTGAGCCACACTGCCTTTTATAAAGGATTCTGGAGTAAAGCGAGCACTGATTGTTTCACCACATAATAAACTCTATTCAATCGCCAGTGTTACATCCAATGTAGCCACAATAGATCTTATCATTGAAGACAGGGTTTGAATCTTGCTACCTGCCTGAACAATGTCTAATCAGAATATCCTTTCTTGATAACAATAAGCCGTGTGTGAAATGCATTCTAAAATTTTCAACTTATTCGATAAGGTAATAAGGTACGATCTAATCACTCGGAGTATATTAAACTCGGATCAATTCACTTACTTACCCTTATTAACTTTGAACTGAAGAATGTATCCTCAGTTGTTTGCAGGACGAGGCGCAGAAACAATGTGAGTATTTACCTTCAGTCTTTTTCTTATTCATGGTACTTAACGCAAGTAGGATTTGCACTTGAATGGGAATTTGACCCTTTTTGTCTGCACGCCTCAACAAGTATAAGCCATCCATTCTTTAAATGCCAAATTCAGTAGCGATACTATGGACGTGATTCACATTAAGGACGGTTTCTACTATTGTTATTACACATATGTTCTGCTCATCTTGAGATACTCGGATTTCCTATAGGTGGTGATTATTAATACAGGGATATTTTTGCGCGGTTCAAAATAGCAGATCTTGTAAGTACTCTGGGTATCCAAGAGAAATTTAGGCCGGGTAACCATGCATTTTTGAGAGATAAGAGAGATAATTAAGAAACGGTCCAGATGAGAACGATAGCAACAACGCTAACGAACATGTTGGAATCCAATTGGAATGCAAAAAGGTGATAACTTTTCTATTGTCTGTACTTACTTCTGATTGGCTTAAACAGCAAAAGTTAACAAAACTTCATAAAGCAGTATTATATTTATCTTTACTTTCCAACCATCTTCCATATAACAAAATCTGGTCTCTGTTTGAATACCACAGAAATCGTATGTGGGGAACATGTAAAATTGTAAACGTTTCTTGGCTTTTTTTTTTCAACTCTTGTGATTGGCGAAAATCTCTTAACACAAAAAAACACCCTTTCAAAATGGGCTGTAAATGAATTTTATTGCGTTAACGGCCTTCCTGTAGGTTTATGCATTCTCTGTGTAAAAATGATAACATTCCCATGTGGGGAAAGCACTGTTGCCGCATAAGAAACTAAAGAAATTGCTATCCACATTACACGGATCGTTACCTAAACTTCAACTTGAGAAAGAACGCCATACATTGCTTTGTATTTTAAAGCTTTTTACTAATGTTATTTATCAATGCGTGGTTACCCCCAAATTGTTTTTTGGATTTCAATAACACTCGTGAAGATCTACATTTTCTGCATAATCATAAACCGGGCAAAAATGCCTTTGAATTATTAGGCACCGACAAGAGAAAGCTGAGTTCTAAAGAATTGTTTTTGGTTATGTGTACAGTTATTTTGGGAAGAGTATTTCACTTTTTACTGTTTAAGTCTGTTACAAGCATCCATACACTACTTGGCGACATTACTACACTTCAAAGGTGGTGATACATTATCACAACTGATTGGCCGTATTTATATTAGAGAACGTCTAAGACGTCTCACACGTCTAAGACGAGTCTGCTATGACTTGTTATGCATTGATAGAGATACCAAGTCCTACTCTAAAAGAATAATAGAATCTGAAAAGATGTTATGCTTCATTGCAAAGTAAATTAAAAGTATATTGATTTACGTCAGTACAAAAGACAGCCGGGCTACCTCGCTTTTTCTTTTATTTTTTTGAGATTTGATTTAAGGCGCCTCTCCCCGACACACACACTTTTGTTTCTGATGAAGACTTGATGACAAACATCCCATCACTTTATTTAATCTCTCAGAATTGGTCGGCGAAGACGTCTTCTAAAAACTATATTAGACTGTTAAGAGACCTAAAAGGGGTTAAAAATGCTACTCAAAGAGACTCTAGAAATATCATTTGAATATTAAAGAGATGTTACGCTTCATTTGCAGAAGACAGGGGCTACAACGTTACCATTACCAAATTATCATTGACGTGATTCACATTAAACAAGAGAAAGCCGAATTCTAAAGAACCGACATGGTTACCGAGCAAATCACCACATGAAAGAGTGTCGGACTTTCTGGAGGACTTCTTGCGGTGGACCTTCCTATATATCACGTTAAGAGACTCCAGAATATATTTGGATATTAAAGAGATGCTACGCTTCATTTGCAAAAGACAGCGGGTACACTTTACATTCTCATGCTTTCATGCATTTACATTGATGGGCGAAAACGTCTTCTAAAAACTATATTACACCGTTAAGAAACCTAAAAGGGGTTAGAACTTCCATTGAAAATGGGTGTAAAATTGGCCTAAAGTGAAAAGCAGAGCTTAGATGGAAAGCTATGATTGCCACTAAATTCCAAAGACGACTTTTGCAATGTATTCTGAATTTTAAACCTCTGTTAAAACCCACACGAAATGTTTCCCTATTTGCAAGGAAAATGTCCTATTCTTTATTGGACCTTCACTCTAATGTTTAAGCCACGCATAAGAAACCAAATGATTTTCGGAATTTCTTGTCTTGAGAGGTTCCCCCATAGAAAACGAGAGACGATTCAAAATTTCTGATCTCCCTAACTACCCAGGAGAGGATTCAGATTTTCTGATCCCCCAAGAACATAGTCCCCAGAGGAATCAGAATTTCTGAACACCCAAAGAACCTGAGAGAAGAAATTCTTTTCCTTTCTGGGCTCAAAGCGGTCACAAATCTGACGTTAAAGTCAATACATACTTAATTGACCGCTCCCCATAGGGGCTTTCAGGGCCAATGAGTAACAACGAAACGGCAGAACAGAACAACAACAACCGTTAAGAATCCCAACTGGCCGGAGGCAAACCAGTTGGCTATTTACAAGTGCAGCTGGGATCAAATTTAAGGAGTGGTCAGAGCGGGTCTTGAACCCGGGATCTCCGGATCTCAAGGCAAGCGCCCTAACCACTGAGCCACGCTGCCTCCTATATTAAAAGGTTTCTGGAGTAAAGCGAGCACTGATTGTTTCACCACATAATAAACTCTATTCAATCGCCAGTGTTACATCCAATGTAGCCACAATAGATCTTATCATTGAAGACAGGGTTTGAATCTTGCTACCTGCCTGAACAATGTCTAATCAGAATATCCTTTCTTGATAACAATAAGCCGTGTGTGAAATGCATTCTAAAATTTTCAACTTATTCGATAAGGTAATAAGGTACGATCTAATCACTCGGAGTATATTAAACTCGGATCAATTCACTTACTTACCCTTATTAACTTTGAACTGAAGAATGTATCCTCAGTTGTTTGCAGGACGAGGCGCAGAAACAATGTGAGTATTTACCTTCAGTCTTTTTCTTATTGATGGTACTTAACGCAAGTAGGATTTGCACTTGAATGGGAATTTTACTCCTTTTGTCTGCACGCCTCAACAAGAATAAGCCATGCATTCTTTAATTGTCAAATTCAGTAGCCATATTATGGACGTGATTCACATTAAACAAGAGAAAGCCGAGTTCTAAAGAATATTTTTTGGGTATGTGTACAGTTATTTTGGGAAGAGTATTTCACTTTTTACTGTTTAAGTCTGTTACAAGCATCCATACACTACTTGGCGACATTACTACACTTCAAAGGTGGTGATACATTATCACAACTGATTGGCCGTATTTATATTAGAGAACGTCTAAGACGTCTCACACGTCCGCTAAAACTTGCCGGCGATGACTTGTTATGCATTGATAGAGATACCAAGTACAATACAATACAATACAATACATACTGAATTGACCGCTCCCCATAGGGGCTTTTCAGGGCCAATGAATACACGAAACAACAGAACACAACAACTACAACTGTTAAGAACCCCAACTGGCCGGAGGCAAACCAATTGGCTATTTACAAGTGCAGCTGGGAAGTTGAACCCGGGACAACCAGGATCAAATTCAACGAGTAGTCAGAGCGGGTCTTGAACTCCCGGGGGAGGGGGACTCCCACATGGAACAGACGGGGATGCTCGTCGGGAATTTTGAATTTAACCCCTAAAGGAGACCATCTGGGCGCGGCTCAAGCTTTTTGTGACCCCTAAGAACAATCTTGGAGTGGCTTAAGCAAATTTTGACCCCTAAAAACAAGTTAAAAAGAAAATTTGACTTCTGTTTCTTCGTAATTCTGTGTTTCTTCGCGGAACACTAAACGAGACCTTGGCGGCTTAAAACATTGGCGCTTTGCCCGGAACACCCTAAGCGAGACCAAAATCCAAAATTTACACCCCTAAGCGAGACGAGGAGCATCCCAGTCAGTTTCATATGGGAGTCTTCCCCCCGGGTCTGGAACCCGGGATCTCAAGGCAAGCGCGGATCTCAAAATATCCTTTCTTGATAACAATAAGCCGTGTGTGAAATGCATTCTAAAATTTTCAACTTATTCGATAAGGTAATAAGGTACGATCTAATCACTCGGAGTATATTAAACTCGGATCAATTCACTTACTTACCCTTATTAACTTTGAACTGAAGAATGTATCCTCAGTTGTTTGCGGGATGAGGCGCTGAAACAATGTCAGTCTTTACCTTCAGTCTTTTTTCATGGTACTTAACGCAAGTAGGATTTGCATTTGAATGGAAATTTTACTCCTTTTGTCCGCACGCCTCAACAACTAACAATAAGGCATGCATTCTTTAAATGTCAAATTCAGTAGCCATACTATGGACGTGATTCACATTAAACAAGAGAAAGCCGTGATCTAAAGAACATTGTTTCGGTTATGTGTACGGCTATTTTGGGAAGAGTATTTCAGTTTTTTACCGTTAAAGTCTGTTACAAGGATCCATACACTACTAGGCGACATTACTACACCTCAAAGGTGGTGATACATTATCACAACTGATTGGCCGTATTTATACTAGAGCACGTGTAAGACGTCTCACACGTCTAAGACGAGTCTGCGATGACTTGTTATACATTGATAGAGATACCAAGTCCTACTCTAAAAGAATAATAAAATCTGAAAAGATGTTATGCTTCATTGCAAAGTAAATTAAAAGTACATTGATTTACGTCAGTACAAAAGACAGCCGGGCTACCTTGTTATTAAATTTATTTTTTTGAGATTTGATTTAAGGCGCCTCTCCCCGACAAACACACTTTTGTTTCTGATGAAGACTTGATGACAAACATCCCATCATTTTATTTAATGTTTCAGCATTGGTCGGCGAAGACGTCTTCTAAAAAACTATCATTAAGTTAGACTGTTAAGAGATCTAAAAGGGGTTAAAAATGCTACTCAAAAAGACTCTAGAAATATCATTTGAATATTAAAGAGATGTTAAGCTTCATTTGCAGAAGACAGCGGCTACAATGTTACCATTACCAAATTATCATTGACGTGATTCACATTAAACAAGAGAAAGCCGAATTCTAAAGAACCGACATGGTTACCGAGCAAATCACCACATAAAAGAGTGTCGGACTTTCTGGAGGACTTCTTGCGGTGGACCTTCCTAGATATCACGTTAAAAGACTCCAGAATATATTTGGATATTAAAGAGATGCTACGCTTCATTTGCAAAAGACAGCGGCTACATTCTCATGCTTTCATGCATTTACATTGATCGGCGAAAACGTCTTCTAAAAACTATACACTATTCATAATACTCCTAATCATATGCAACTTTGAAACATGCTTCAACAATGCAGCCAGTTAGGCCAAATGAGAATATTTCGCGATGATTACGTAAGAGCAGTGTTATAAATAGCGAGCGGACTGAATATTAAAGTGAGACATTCAAGTGAGACTTCAAGCTATTTATTTGTAAGAATTATCAATGTAAAGTGAAGTAAAGCCAATTTATTTAATTAACGTCGGTAGTTCCTTCAGTTACGAATCTGGTATCAATGGAAGCCAACGGTGCGCCTTTTGCCCCCCTCCTTTTGACCCATCTGTCGGATATTTAAAGCTATAGCTACACGGATAAGAGGAAAGGGGAAACTGACGTTGAGGTCACCGAGGATCGAACTGGGGACCCCTTGGTCCGAAAGCCGCTCACTAGCCAACTGAGCTACGTCTGCAAATGTTGGTTTTTGAGGAGAGGGGAAAACCAGAGTACCCGGGGAATTAAACCTCTCGGAGCAGAGTAGAGAGCCAATAAACTCAACCCACATATGTAATGGCGTAGAATCCGAGAATCGGATGGATCGGATGAATCGGTGGTGGAAGGCGAGTGCTCTCACCACTGAGCCAGCCCTGCTCTAAACGCAGTTGTTTATTGTTTCCTACGAAATTCATGTTTGTTGAAGTGGAATCGCTCTACTTTTTAGTCTTTTATCCTATTTCATCTCTTCCAGTTTTCGAATCTCTAATTATCTCAGTCGTTCGTTAGTTAGAATAAATGGATGTCATGTTACTGAGGAGGTCTTGCCCAAGTTCGCTCAGACGGATAATGCGTCTCTAGTATAAAAACGGACAATGATTCGGATGTTTTTCCTGATTTTCAATCCTCTTTGACCAGTTACACAAATTCAGATTGTTACACATTCTTGGCATGACACGCTTTGACATCATTTTTGGCAGATGGGAAGATACGTCAACCCAAAATGAACGGTATTCGTTTTTCAATTTCTCGGAATAACTGCTTTCGTTTTCGATTTTATACAACACTTAATTGAAATTCGTGTCATGCATGATCACTGTGAAACTTGGAAAACCGGGGAGTCCAAAAATAACAATATTTCTGGAATGTTAATTGTATGTATAGTGATTAATCAAAGTAAAACCAACAATAAAATAATCATAATGCCAGTGTTCACGGATCTCCGAGTTTCACAGTGAGAGTTTGACAGACTGTATTTTCTTTCTGTCTTTGCCCTCTTTGTTGCTGGAGTTCTTTTAAGGAAGCTATACCACTTTTTCGTGATCTGTCAAAGTGCAGAAATGTTTCACCGTTAATTCAATTAATTCAATGGGTGTCAGTAAAGAGGTGATTCGGTTGTGTCAACGATATCGACTTCCGATGTAAAAAGAGTGGAAGAAAGGAAAAAAAATCCTGTTTCTTTTTTGCAGCAATTGACAAACGGTCATTGACAGTTTTGCTCTACAAAGACTTGCCTGCGAGCAGGCTCCCAGTGGTTCGAGGTACATGAAGAGCATGCTCGAACATTCATAAAAGCTAACATTTGGCCTAAAAACCTTTGTTTACGCCTAATTAGGCCTACGGTTAGCTTTTAAGAATGTTTAGGATACTTTCTGTATTGGTGAAACAATGACCTGCAACCTGCAACCCGCGACCTGTGACCTGCGACCTACAAATTAGACCCGCCGTGCATTTGGTCATTGTTATTCACCTGACGGGAAGTCCACATTGGGAACAAATATTGCACCTAAGGTCTTAAGGAACTGGCCTAGGACCATATTCAAGACAAATGCACAGTTCTTTTTCCAGTGGGGATTACCGCTGGTGAATATTTCTTTTTGCGCGTTTTGTTCGATCTCTCTTTAAAGTGAACAAAAATCAATACAAAAGAGTGAGGCTTTTTGCTCAAGTCAAACACCAATTATAAAGTGACACATTTCGAAGAACTTAAAATGCGTAAATATATAAACAGAAATGCGAAGAAGGGATTGTCAGGCACACGGCTATTCATCACGTATCGATTCTGCCCGGCTTCGCGGGCAAGATAGAAACATTCAAGACGATGCACCCGTTCAAGGAAGCAATCAAATGGCACCATTTTCGTAATTTTAGGTCGCTCAGCTTCTCGCCGACCGACTTTGTCCTTGCCCAGTAGCTCCCTAAGGAGACAGCCAATTGAATTTTTAATGCCAGGAGTGGGGGAGATCTTCTGAATATGACTTTTTGATGGTGTTGAAATTCGCAAGGATTTTTTTCTTATTACAACCACAGGGTTTTTGTATTTCACAAATCCCAAGAGCAAATGTAACAGCTGCTTGCTTTAATTAATTTCGCTTTTCGCTTTTCTTTTCTGAGCATGATTTTTCCTTCATTTGACTTGTGCAGGAATTTTCTTTTGTAATTGACCAAATCCCTTTCCCGTCAATTGTTAAATTGAATGCTCTCCGTACTGTTTTCCTTTCGCAGGATGATCCTTTGCAATGTCATATGGTTCTTTGATGTTATTGCGTACCACTTGCAAGAGTTGCTGTTACCTGGTAGCACTGTGCCAGTTAAGGTCGTGTTGAGAAAACTGTCAGTTTGAAAGATGTGAAACGATAGAATTTCTTCTCATCTTAGGTGATCAGCAAGTATCTAGTATGTTCACAGTACATTGCACAGCACCTCTCAAGAAATAAACATTTACGAGATTTTATAAGTTTTTCCATCGATCTCCATTTGTACCCAACTGACTTTTCTACGGCTTAAACTCAAGTAAAGCGGTTTGAAAATGCTACAAAAATAAAATAAGGAGGTTTAATGGAAAGAAAACAAATACCTTTCCAAACGAGACTGGTTTTCGTAGATTCTCAATTATCCTTGGCATATCAAAGAACGTAGGGATTTTTTCAGTCAGAAATGGTTAAAAAAAAGACTCGCTAATCGGGGCAACTAAACATGATCATGGTTCTTTTTCCCCCGACAAATCGATCCAAACTTTTTTCAAGTATGGCAACCTCTCGCAGAAAATCCATTCTGCATTATGCCTGCCCTAGTCAAAAAAGCAGGGAGAGATAGAGAGACTACAGCATGCCATTTGCGTTTATGTAAGCGTGATTCCGTGATATGATTCATTTCATATATCATTTCATTCGTTCAACGTTTACTTTGGAGCGAAGTTTCTTGTTCAAAGGACCAGGTTTCGAACCACACATAAGAGCTTGCCATTACAACTGTAGCACAGTTTCTAATATAGAACAATTAATATTTTATATTTGAAGGAAAATAAAGTAGGTTTTGGAATTCCGGACTACAACAAATTGCGATAAAACATTTCTTAAAATCAGTTAAGATTAAAAAATTGCTTAAAAAGCGACGACATTTCGACGTTAGCTAAACGTCAATATCAAGTCAAAATATGTTAGTGAGTTTCGGTCTATAAACACTAGAAAAACAATAGCTGATTAAAAGCTGTAAATAATAATTTAAAAAATAATGAAAAGAAAAAAGTAAATAATAATTAAAAATATTAAACAAAACGTTTCGCAGGTATGGCGTGCGTCTGGGTATTTAAATTGGGCTTAAGATTCTTGATGAACATTTCAAATACTAGACAATCAAATTTTCCCTGGCACTTTCTTAATTTCTTTCAAAAGGAAACTCACTAACATATTTTGACTTGATAACGACGTTTAGCTAACGTCGTCGCTTTTTTAGCAATTTTTTTATCATAAAGTAATTTTAAGAAATGTTTTATCGCAATTTTTTATAGCTAAATGCTTCTCAAAATCGCTTCTTGTTCGTAATTCTAAATGAGCCTTAACTATGCGGGGTTTTTTCTTCTGCCACGGTCCAACTTAAGAAACATCCTGGCGAACTGAAACGATGAAAATTAAAACTCTCTGCCCTTTGTCCAGAAGAAATCAGAACCAAATTTAAGTAATGTGTTATGGAAGGATTTGTCAAAGGCGTTTTGAGTCAAGGTTGCCGTTCTTCTGTTAGCATGGAATTTTATTGAAGAAGTCCAAATGGCGTATCCGTGGTGACATCCAAGGTGAAATATTCAACATGCGTTACGATGAAGGAATCACTGAAGGTATTTGAACAACAAGTAATACTATTTTTCCCAACTTTTATATCGACTCTCTCGAATTAGTTTCAAGCTCTTAGCTTTGAGTAAAACAATACTAGAAGAGGACAACATCAAGGTGTCCAGCTTGTATACTAAGAATAGCTAGCTAATAGTTTGCGAAGTGAAGAGTGCCACAAGCTGGAAACTTCGATACTCAACCGCTTTCTTTGAATGGTCTTGTTAAGTATTTAACCGGTGATTTCAAAGGATACGACAGAATCGCTCAGATTTTATCCGAGAAGTTAGTCCAATGATCGAAGATTGATTTCTATTCTTCATTGTAATGAATTAACATACGAGCGTATTGTGCAACTGAATTAACTATTATTTTAATGACAAGTATTTTTAAGAATTAAATCTTGAATTATCTTTGAAACGTGGGCTTACTGAAGAACTTAAATTTTACATCAACTGAGTAGAAATTATAGTAAACTTTTAAAAGGAAAGAGATTCATTAAGTTGGTGGTTTCGCGATCAGATGAGGGGGGTAGGGCGACCTCGGAACTCAAAACTCATCTTTTAGATCGGTCATTTATAACTGAACAATGGCCATGCAAAGACAATTGGAGAGACGGGCTCTTTGGGCACTGAGTAACCGGCCCTATAAAACCCACTCAGTTACCACTTACATAGCGCTGCTTCACCAGTCTGGAAATGCGATCTTCCTTTTATGAGCCGAGTTCCTCAAAATGAATGGTCGATGAAAAACATTTATCTTATGGTAAAGTTAGGAAGAGAGAATCTAAAATCCCACGGGTCGATTGATTTTCTGCTTCCATGCTTTTGGCGAGAAGTCCTACATTTATGGCAGAAATGCTGTCTCTTTTCGCGAAAAATCGTAAGCTCTTTTCGTTTTTAACCTACATCATGTCTGGAAGCCGATTAAAAGTTATACAATTAGCGCTATATAAAATTTTTGTCCCTTTTCGCTTAGTTTTTGCAACCCTCGGTCAGTAAGCTTTGGTTATCAACGTGCGATAAATTGAGAGCAAAGATCATTTTCTTTTCGTATTTGCCATCTTTTACAATGTTTAAGTCCTTTTAACCAGCTTTAACCATAACCTAAGCTCAAGTATAGATGAGAAAAAAGAAAATTTCTAAGGCTCTTACCTTCCACAAAAGTGAACGATCGACTTAAATCTGAACACGGGCCTGACTTGGCTATTCTGGAAGCGCTTCACTCCTGAAACTGAATTTATTTCAGTACCATCAATGAGAGGGGTTTCAATTAAGGGCACTTCGTAGCATGTTTTTTCAACCCCCGTTTGTCTAAATAAAAAATTAAATTAAATTAAAATTTAAATTACTACTAATATTTACTTAGTCTGTAGAAGGTCCTCACAATTTTTTCACAAAAACTCCTTTTCTCTAATGCAGACATACTGTCACCAAAGTAAAAAGTGGATTGGGGCATGAGGATGAAGGTGAAAAACTCTCTCTTTCGGTAACTTTGACGGGCTTATGAAAGTATCGCGAATCCATTCCTTTCTAGAAATGTGTGAGTTTTTATGTGTCCTAAACTCTCATTTATCAATAAATTAATTCACTTTTTTGTTTTCGTTGGCATGGTTTTAACTTTTTCTTAAAAGGAATTTTGTCGCGCGATCATTACTTTTATCTATCGTTTCGTTTCTATCTTGACAACGTTCTTCACGTGAGGAATTCTCATTTTGTGACATTACCTTTTAGTAGTAATTCAAAAATGTGTTATTTCAATTTAATCAATTCTTTAGTTATTTAACATTTTATTAAACTGGATCTCTCTTTGTATTTATATGCGATATATGTTTACAGTTTCAGAGCTTGCTCATAAAAAAATCTCTTGTATTCAAATTATTATTTCAATTATGCTCGACTATTTTTCTAGGACTTACAGGACATTAAGCAACTACGTTCCCAGAACCTTTCCCTTCGCTTTGGAACCCATCCCAAAGCGAAGGGAAAGGTCCTGGGGCCCAAAGCGAAGGGAAAGGCCCTGGGAACGAGAAAATATAGAACAAATCTGTTGATGGTTGCAACTTGCAATTAGTCCAGTCTTCCTAACATCGTGTACATGATGTGCGAAGAGAGTGTTTGATTAAGAAGTTCTCGTTTAAGACTGTGCTTGAAGGCTGATACTGAATTCAGAGAACTGTGTAAAACCACAATTGAAAGAGTGGTTACAGAGCTTAGCGTTGTGTAACCACTCCCATTCAAAGTTCAGTTTAATAAAAGAGCAGGAGTGTTTTATCGAGGCCAAGCCGAGTAGTTTTAGACCGGATAAAAAACGATCTGCGAATTCATTGAACGGCTTCAAAGACATTCCACAAAAAGTGCGTCCCTCTGGAGTCCATTCTGAGGGGAGAATGTTAGCATATAAGAAAAACAAGCTATACCATGCCATGCCATTAGTATGCTTTACATAAAGATTTCTTATGAGGAGTGTTTTTTATCGGTCTTTGAAGCTTCTTGACGTGATGTTTTATCGGTAACCTGATAAGCTCATTTGATCACGAATTACTAATGAGTTTTTAAAAAGACCGATAAAAGCTGAGCGATTCAGCTGAAAGATATATCTCGATCCCAATCGAGGTATATAAAAGTGTCTTCAGAATGTGGAATGAACCTTTTTTACTGCTACACTTACAGTGCAACGCGCCTTATAGTGGCCACCTAACAAAGTTTTTTACAAATTGTCCGCCAATCAGGATGTGTGAATTTGATTGACAGTCACCCCTCCTTGCAAAGTTCGCACAGTTGTAAGTTGAACATTGTTGCATGGGTTGTTGAGTTGACGTGTTTAAACGTAATTGTCAAATGTGAAAGATTTTTGGGTGGCTACGGTAAGGCGCGTTGCACTGTAAATGATGTTTGCAACTAAATATGCATAAACGAAACGTAAAAGTTATCCTCGCACTTGACCGAAGAATTTAAGATATTAGGGAGTTTAAGCAAAGACGACGGCTACGGCAACGAAAACTTCAGTCCAAAATATAACTTACCGCTATCGCAAGTATTTCGCAATTATTCCGTCTTGTTCACCTCGTACAATACAGGCGAACTATCCTGTAACTGGGTGGGTACGAACGGTGTTGAAGTCAAAACAGAAAATGAATGTTTCATTGTTATATGCTCACGTTGTTGTCAAAACCTAAAATATGGTGATTTCACGTTGTTGTTTCGTGGAGTACGGCAGAGAAATGCACGGAAATTCGTGTTGCACGTGCAGCACGAGTATTTTTCATCTTTTAACCAATAAGATTCTTAACACGTAATTTTTTAAGTTGTGATTTTCTGAAGTAAGAAATTTAGAAAAGAATACAGCTTTTTACCTTAATATTTTCCAGGTAGAGAGAAAAAAGTCGTACACTGAACCGAATAATTGTCCATTGATTTAAGTCTTCAGACTTTATATCAGCAGTTACGTTGACTAAAGTGACCAACAGCGCTTACATCTGACTTGGTTTACTTCAAATCGTTTCTTGCATATTCTTACTACCTGTCCATTAACAGTAACGATGAGCAGATAACAGCGTTTATTTTTCCACTTGTGTGTGGCAAATATCCCCATAATGACACAAACGTTTGTATTCAGAAGTGCACATGTACCTCAAAAATGGATAAATATCCTTCAAAAGGATCGGACAAAAACATTGCTTCGACTAGAAATTGTGGAAAATTTCAAAGATCCTTTGCAAAAGGGGTAATAAAGGTAAGGTTCCCCATAACATTGAGACTAATTCAAAACTTCTATACCAAAAGGGTTCGTGGAAATTTCCATGGACCCTGAGTGCCACTCAGTTCCATTACCAATATGAACTCCCTAGGACACTCCCAGTTGACAAGTAAAATCTTCTGGTGTTTGACAGAGTAGAATCGTCTGGCATTAGACAGAGTAACTCTGTTAAAGGGAAAGTGCGATCGAGAAAATGTTCCTGTAAATTACTAAAACGTTTCCCCAGGAATTCGAAAATTCCAAGTTTTGTCCAGTTCCCTGTGAAATTGTGACAAGAGCACTTTGAAGTTGCCTCTTTCGTGACTTGGAGAGGGCTATCTTGGATATGATGTGTTATGATGTAGCAATAGTCAGCAAACGTGTTCGACCTTACCATGCTCTTTGTTCCCCAATCACTTTCTCAATGTTGTGTGACCTTTCTGCTCCAAGAAATTCAAATGTAAGATGAACCATGGTAAACGGTCTTGTGGTTCATTAGCTAGTAGGCCAAGTAGGCCATAAGTGGGACAGAAATTCAAGTCACTTAGGCGGCAAAAATTAGCCAGAGCAAATGTAAACAAGACAAAAACCTTGAACATGCGACATAGAAATATTCGACAAGCGTACTTTCTTTTCTTTTTCACTTTTCACTCTCTCTTCTGCGACAGCCGTCTTTGATGCTTCAGCAACGTATTTGTTTCGCCGACGAAACTTTCAGATATTGCTCAATACACATAGCAAGGCGGATGAAACTAGACACTTGTCTATTTAATTTAAAAAAACCCAGAAGATTCCACCGGAAAATGAAGATTTAAAGAAAAGTTTAATTTTGCCTGCGAAAGTAAAACATGGATGGATTCCTCAAACCTGAAAACCTGACTGCTATATTGTCTGTTGGGGTCTGTCATTTTGCCAAGGAGGACTTCAAGCGGGATCTTCAGGTACATGAATATTGGTCTTGGCAACATTCGCTTCATACTGAAATCTCAGTCAACCAGTCCAAAATATCATTATATTGGAGTGAGAAAACTGAATCAAGCAATACATTATTGACGACTTTCACCGTTATGCGTTTTTCCAGGCAGTAAAATAAACAACTTGACATGTAGTTAAATTTTGTTAGCTTTATAGACACTACTGAAAAGATTCACTCTTACCATCCGATGGAAATATATAAATCTAACAGGGATCTCGTAGAAAGCCAAGGTAGACAGATTAAACTTGATTTCCAGGCGTTTATTTCACAGCGATGAGCGCGGGATAGCACTGAAAGCTCGCTTATAAAACCCTGTTTAAAGACCACGAGGTAAATCTGTTCTGATGGTGGAGCCAATATAAATACAATTTACCCTTTTAGTTTGGTTTAAGATTCAAGTCTACAATGTATTGCTCTGCTTGCCTGTGTGTCGTTTTGTTTACATCAAGTACATCTATTCATCCGGAGAAATCCTTGACTATCGCTATGCAATAGCCTCGTTTGCATACACAAAAACAAAGATGGTGGATTTCAATTTAAAATTGCCCATTTTTGAAGCGTTATTGTTGGCTATTAAGCCCAAATGAGTGGTCAAGTATGACAATGCAGGAAAAGAACTTGCGATTCAGGGAAACTTTTTCTAGGCTGTACTTTCCCTTTAATTCACACACCCGGAAGTCAATGGCTTCAATCTAAGTATCTGATAATTATTATTTATAATATCTACTGTAGTGATGGCCGAGATAGGCTGGCTGATGGCTGGTTCTAGTGAGTACAATAGGCAGTTCAAGTCCCAGAGGCATTCGCAAGGATCTTGGCATGGATCTTCTTGAATTGTTATTTCAGATGCTATTTGGTTTAATTGAAATAGTTGGTGATTATTTGGTTTCCTCTTAGTAGCTGTGTTCAGATCTCGTGTTTCCCAGTTTCCTATATTTTGTTTGATTTTCTTGTGTGTTTCCAAAGCCATTTGCTTGATTTCTTTGTGTTGGTCGTCTAAGTCTACTTCTAGACTTGGGTTCCTTTGTTCACGGTTCCTTTGTCTGGTGCTGCTTGATTGAGCTTCCCTTTGTTCTAACTGGTTATTGATCGCATTTGCAATTCTTTGGTTGACTTGTTAATATGTGCGAGTTTGTCACGGAGATTTTGTAGCGATTTACTTAAATACTCATAGCCCATTTTGTTCCAGAAATTAAAAGCTATTATTTTTATTGTTGTTGTGGTTGTTGTTATGATTATTGTTATTATTATTATTAATATCATCATTATCATTATTATTATCATTCGATGGATTTTTTCCTTCCTTTTCATTGGCCGAGAGCCCACCACGTGACCTGAAAATAACTGTCTACAAATAAATCTTTTGCTGCAAATAATATTCTGCTCATGCGTAATTGAAACCACGCTTTTGTGTGAAAATGGCAGTTCGCATTCCTGAGCTTTCAGAAAAAGATTTAACCGTTGGGAATTGTGAAAAATAAAATTAAGTCAGTCATCGAATGATGAAATAATTATTGAACTTGGTTATCGCAAAATATCGTGATTTGTCAGTGTCTCGCAGATCAATTATTTGCCTCAGCCTTCGGCTTCTGCAAATAATTGATCTGCTCGCCACTGACAAATCACGATATTTTTCTCAACCTCGTCCAATAATTGTTAATTATTATCCTTATCATCATCATCATCATTATTATTATTATTATTATTCTTGCTTGTCAGTCTTTTGCATCTCATACTGCCAGGACGCTTCCAATTTCCTTAGGATCAATGGTGGAGGGCGGGGTAGTGCTTTACATCGGTAGAATGCATAGAACAGGGATTTGAATCCCTTCAAGCCGGAATTTCACTATCCTTTCGCTTCTACTAAAGAAGTGTTCAAACTGAAAAGATCTTCAATCTCAAAATGTTTCATGAATTCCGGAGTTCAAGTAAACGCCTTTTTTCATTTATACAGTCTCTATACATTTTTCTATACATTTGTCTTTCCACTTGGACGAAATTCAGCGTCCGACAGTATCGTCCTAAGTCGAGCGCAAAACCGTTTGTTATGGGCCTGTGTTGTTTCTATTACTATTCTGCGCAGTAACGATACAATCCGGAAGGGGAAGATTGTAATTTGTAAACATAAAAGCCATCACATCGTCTGATGCCAATCTGAACTTTTTCAAAACAACACCGATGATAAGCATGGAAGCACGCTCGTCTCGTGACAATTCCATCTGCCTGCGATGGGTGCTCTCCTTCAAGGAAACCCGTGTGATCGGTCCCGCATTTATGAAACGGTATACAATCTTTCGTAAGCTTTGCAGCCATTCTTGTATAGGAGCTTGACTGGAATCGATACCATCCCTGTGGGAGGTTTTGGTCTGTCTTGTTTCCTCTTCCAAAGGACACATGTCGATCCGGTTCACTTAGAACATTGTACTGGGAACATTCTTGCGGAGCTGTACAATACAAAACGAAAACAAAGTAGTTGCCAGTGAACAATTTGAGGCCGCAACCCCTGTTCCTTCGCTGAAGTTACGGTAAATTAATAATTCTAGCGTTTGAATTTCGAGCTAAAGTAAGATGAAATAAGAGGCTAATTTGAATCAAACCAAAAGAACCTACAACCATTTTGGGAAACTGAGGTGTACAAACTATTTCAAGCGTAACTACGATTAAAAATCTCACCTGACTTACTTACGGACTTACAACTCGACAGCAACGTGTCTACCTGCGCAAGTGCAGTAGACACAAAAAGACAATCATCTTTTTCTTCGAATTTCGAAATTCTGTGGATGAAAACCACGATAACCTAAACTTTTTATCTCCCCTTTCGTAAAACTCGTTGTTGTTCTTCTTTTTTTTGTTTTTTGCTTTTTCAAAGTTTTGTTGTCGGTATCAACCTGGTGTCTGTGAATCTGTATCTGATCAAGGTCTAAACTGAAGAGAACAAGCAATTAAAATTGGATGCACTGTAAAAGATATTTTAATTTTGTGACAGTATTGGGCAAAGGTCATAATTCTCTCTTATATTTTAAAAAATACAACCACACTTTTGAATTTTCGAAACATGTTTCGATGTTTCAAACATCATCTTCAGCCATAGTGAGTGTAACATTAAAATTTTTGCAAGATAATTCGTATATATATAACTAACCATACAATGATTCTTTGTAGATTAAATGTTCGTTACAAGTACGTAAAATTCAAACGAAGCAACAATATTATAGAGGACACAACTGACATAACGGTAAAAGTTTAAAAGTGTAATGCTAAACTGACATGATCAACTTGTTTGCTGAGTTCGGGTTTCAACCGCTGAATATGGAAGCTCTCCTTGATTTTGCGTTGATAGAAAGAAGTAGCATTATCAATAATTTTGAAGCAAGAAACATCACAATTATCGTGACAATTTTTAGAAAACCTAAGATGCTTGAAAATATGAGAATTTTTGTCCCGGAAAAGGTGCTCATTTACACGTGTGTAGAAATGCCTGTTTTCACCAACAGTTTAGCATTACACTTTTAAACTTTTACCGTTATGTCAGTTGTGTTCTCTATAATATTTTTGGTTCGTTTGAATTTTACGTACTTGTAACGAACATTTAATCTATAAAGAATCATTGTATTGATAGTTATATATATATATACGAATTATCTTGTAAAAATTTTAATGTTACACTCACTATGGCTGAAGATGATGTTTGAAACATTGAAACATGTTCCGAAAATTCAAAAGTGTGGTTGTATTTTTTAAAATATTAGTAACACTTGTGCTATCCAGACCATTTGGAAAATTCTCTCTTAATATAAATCATCTCACCCTACAGACATTTCGTGCCATGGAACAATTTTCATATATGAAAATCCCGCCAAAGCTGAAATTCATCCAATCAGATCGCTACAATAAGCAATTCAAATTTCCATAACAAAAACAAACGGTCGAAAAACCTGTCGGTTGAAGGTCGGCCTTTAATGCCATAGGAAGTAGTCTGGAATCTAATGTGATGCAACTAAATGACGTTCCCAAAAGCCCTTTGCATGAGCATCGCTTGACATCCAAAAAGAAGGGTACAAAGATGAATGTCAAATTAGCAAACAAAGAGTAAAAGGAAACTATTAAATGGCAGTTGCGTGATATAGCACATGTACCTATTTCACAATGATGTCCAGCGTATCCCGGATGGCAGTTGCATTGGTACGTGCCAAGTCTGAAGGAAACAGTTACGCATGCTCCGTTGTTCTGACAAGATGCACGGGAACACGGATTCTGGAAGAACCAACAATTTATCATCAGTGAAATTCTTTTTTTTTCTCGGGTGAATCGAACGGTTGGATCGGAAACGTTTTCTATGATGTCTGTCATCATCCCCATCTTCATCATCATTTGTTAGTAATGCAGGTTAAGCGCTTAATTGGGGAAGGGAACTTCAATTCACTAATTACAATATAAATACTAAGTGAAATATCTAATCCTAAGTAGTAAATTGCTGGGTTATTTGCGAAGGTTGAGGTAGGAGGACACGATACTGTTGTCCTTTTTTCGAGGAGGAAAAATGAAGAAGTCTCAGGCAACTCTTCTTGTCCAGGATTGTAGGTAAACTGTGTGTAACGAAAAACTGACTTGCCCTCTGGCGAATAACACTGATTCCCGGCAACCTAATTTTAGAGCACCACGTACAAATTTGGGATAAACATGGACAATTTGTTCAACTTTCTTGAAAGTCATCCCTATCCTTGATCCTCAGCTTCGGGCGACAAAAAGAGAACGCCAAACAATGCTCTCCAAGTGCTAGAACTTCAAACTCAATCGCGATTACGAATAATTAAGGTTAATCGAATCTGATAAGGACAACTGCAAGAGCCACAAATACAGAGATACTGAGACATAAATAACAAATGATTAAAATAAACGTATTTTAAGAGAACTACCGGTATATATATTGAAGAGTAAGTTTCACAAAATTCCATAGAACATGAAGATCGTCTTTGATAAAACTGAAAACCGAAGATCGGCATGGACGCGTATAACAGAGATGTTTATTATTATCGTAGCCTTTTGCCAATCGCTCTTGTCCTTCAGTTTACGAATCTTACCTCCATTAACAAACCGTAATGATTAAAATGTTGATCCGCGGTTAGTCTTTCTTCCTCCATATAGCGATTACTACGAAGAAGTTCGCATCGAAATTGACCTTTTTCATCAGCATTTAGGGCCACGTTAAAAGACAAACACAAGATGTTCTGCAGACACGCCAAGCCACAATCTGTTGGGCTTTTTACAGACTTGCTTCGAAGACTTTCAACTTTTAAGCGATAGAATAAATGAGATTCAAACCAAGACTTCGCGAATTCGGCATTCACAAACAAGTTGTAGTTGAAACTGAATATCAATGCTAAAAACGTAGCTTGTGTTTTCATTTTCTTGTTCGTACGGACAGTTTTCCAAGGAAATGCAATTAGTTTGCCTTTGAGAGAACTTTATATGCTAACTAGTAAGAAATGTCTAAATATTTGCGGATCATTTTCAGTTTTGCGCCAGTGTTATCCAAGGGATCTATTATGATAATTATCAAAGAAGAATGCAAAAATCATACACAACAATTTACAGTAAAAACTGCCTTGAACCAAAAGGTACCTGCCTACATCAAATTCCCACAGTACTTCTTCTTTTTGCTAAAATAAGATATAATTAAACAAAATACGCACTTAGTGGATGCGATAATAAACTTTGATCTTTCCTAAGGGCACGTACGAGGACCAATTACTTCTTGGAATATTTATGCAAGATGACGTTTTTAACGCCTTCCGGAAACTGAATGTAATGCTACATAGGGAATACCTGAAACTGGTTAAAACAAGACATTATCAACACCAAAAACCGCAATATGTTCCTAAAAAAAAATTAATAAAGTGAATAAAAGAGAACATGATTCGATATGCTTATGGACGAGTATGAAAACGCGTATTCTGTCAAATTAACGCTACCAATTACAGTGTACATGCAATTAGCTCACCCAATTAAAAACGAGTGACACAACAAAATGAACCAATGGGCCCTTTGCAGCTGGCGATCACGTGGTACAGAAACCGCCATACTGGAGAGCAAATTGCGCACTTGGGCATCTAAAACAAAGAAACTTAATTTAAAGTTTCTTTGTTTTAGATGTCCTAGTGCGCAATCTGCTCTCCAGTGCAAAGGGCGCATTGCCACACTCGAAGTAAATTAATGTAGCCGGCATCCAGGGAAAGAAAATAAGAACTGTTAGTTCCCCTTCTGAATGGCCAACAAATGACGCAATTGAACATTATTTTGCACATCCAAAATCGCTGTCTTTCATAAAGTCATTCGAAAGAAAATATTACAACAAGATTTAGTTTTGACAAACGGAACAGTAACACTTTTCTCAAATGACTGAGTAGGAAGGAACTGAAATCACAACCCTGAAGTATCCATTTCAGATGGAATGCGGCCCATCAGTTTTGGGTATCATCTATTTTTAGCACGGCTACTGCTAGATTTTTGAGGGGGAAAACATGGCGGCATTGTGTTGCTTGCACGATCCGTGTGGCTTCTTGGTTACAGACCAATCAAAGGCGTTGTGGTCATAAGCCCCGACCTGATTGGCCATAATTTGGCAGGACCCGTATTCTAAATTTAGAGAATAAAGTAAACTGATAGGCCAAATTATAGAGATTGACACTTACCAAGATATATACCATTTACCAGAAGAAGTGGTAGACGCTAACATGTTGTATTTCATACCAGAGAATGATCATAAGTATCATAAAAAAAAAAAGCACAATGATATTTTGTTCATCAAGGTAAAAAAAAAAGGCTTAATATGTGTAGGTTCAACTAAACGTCCGAGACAAATGCTTTTGTTTTTCAATTCCACTCCAACACAGTACAAACTCTAATACGGCCTTTCTATTTCTTGCTAACTAACTGAAGCAACTGACAACTGAAGCATCTGTAGCTAAGGAGTAAAATCCCACGTTTCTGTCAGCTGTCTGTTTCGTTTACCTAAATTACATCTCATTATTTACAATGTAATTAGTTAGGGAAAACGAAAGTTCAATATTTGGTCACTCTGTATTGTGTTAGTTGACTATGAAGATTGAAGGCACAAATTTGTTCAAAGATACACTAATCCCTTCTCGAACTTAAACATCGTTTGTAATTCGTACTCCAATTCAAATTGTTACTGACGTTACTCGTACACGATTCACGACATGCACGAATATCGGCGATTCGTACACGAATTCAAACACACTTGTAATACGTACATACTGTGGTTACCAACAACTTTTCACGAAGGCCTTGCCAAGACAGGATGCCGAGAAAATGAGGAAACTTCGAACAATGTGAAGGAGCTAAAATCTGTTAGCTTTGTACCTTAGACGTCAACTTTTAATTTTTCTTGATTTTCGAGTGATTCAGCCCCCTAAAGAGAAGAAAAATCTGAAAAATATCCCGAGTTTGACGAAAACGGCGAGAAATGTGACTGGAAATTCAAAATTCATAACCAAACACGGTACAAAATCACCCGAACTAACCCAATCCAAAGATTCTGTGCGTACCAACACCTGAAATATGTCGGGCACGCATGTAGACTGGCAAATTCGGCATGGCAAAAAAAGATTTATTTTAGTTATAAAAGAAGAAAGAACACCAGAGACCCGTGGGTTAAAAATGAGAAAAATCACACGTAGGGAAAAACGCAGTTATACGGAAATATCAAGGATGGCTCAACGAATTTTCAAATGAAGACGCCCCGGGGCAGCAAAAGAAAGGCGCCAAGTGAGAAACCATGATGACGATGATGAAGTTAGGGAGGAGAAAGTTCCATGTTTGATCAACCCGAAATTGTGGTAACTGACAGTGAAAATGCCAACAAAAATTTGAGGGATGTGGAAAACGAAGACCTGAAAAACGAAGATCGAAGACTTGAAACAAAGACCCCTTGGAAAAAATCTCAAACAGTAAAGGGTAATGACAGGAATGATGTGTTGTGCTATATTTACCATCGATAACTGAGCTTTTTTTTTTCTGGGGGGTCCCTCGTTTTCCAGGTCTTCGACATTCCTCTTTCAGGGTCTTTGTTTCCCACACACCCCACCATCTGCCCAGAGATTTATATAGAACCAGGATGCTAAGATAAAAATGCTTCTGGCTATTCGAGCGAGCTAACTTCTTTTACTTTTGATGTGTAATAGATGTAAAACTTTTCATTTAAAATGCATGATTAATCTAGATTTCCAATAAGTATTGTTTGCTTTCCTGACAAATGCGTGATTCCTGATTAATGACATGGCAAAGACAACCGAAATAACTCATGTTTTACACATTTGTTGTCTTCGTAAGCCAGTAACTAATTAAGCTGTTCAATTTTTGATAGTTTAGTCGAATTTACCAGTTTTCATTCGAATCAAAACCTCTGTGTAAGTGTTGTCGGAAAATGGCACCAGGTACTACTGAATTATTGACAAAGCCGAAGCCTTCCTTTTCGGACAATTCGTAACTGGATGGCTCCACGTGTGAACCTCCCTGAGGAAACTTCATCCACTTGCTCTTCCAAAGCAAAACACGCATAAAAGTTAGTCTATTGAATTTTCCACCTTGGATATTACGTTTCTAGCTTTCTTATTGGTTCATTCAATCTCGGTTGTCAGCTCATATACCTTTTAAGCCTTCGGCTACGCGCTTCGGAGTTGGCTATTTACCATATCATGTCCAACGCGCGCTCATGGAACAACTGTAAATTATTCGCTTTTATTTTGCTGGCATATGGAAATTAGCCTTGTGCAAGCGGTTGTCACAGAACGTTAGCACTGCTTGCCAGTGTAACTACGTGATTAACCCCTCACATACCTCATTTTATACTATTTTTTCTTTTTGTATTTTTTCGAATTCATTCTCGCTGTTCTTTGGAAAAATGTGGTGCTGAAATCCTCGGACAGAACGATTAGCTTGGTTGGAATAATGACACATCTACACAAGCTCGTTTTCGGAAAAACGCCTTAAGAGATTCAAAGATTCCTACCCGTTTTGCTGATGGCAACATTTGAAAGCGAAAGTTGAAATTTTATAGAGAAAGCATATTTATCAACTGAAAGTCCAAGAAACGGACCATTTCACATTAAAAAAGTTTGTAGCAATAACTGTAGGAGCGGTATTTCGTATAACGCTTCGCGTGACTGTTCGTGACTGGGTACCTAAAGTCAGTAGCCGATGTCACGCAAAAGGGGAGCAAGGGAGACCATTGCTCCATGTCAGATTCTGCCGTAAGATGAATTAGGAAACAACGTTCATGTGCTTTATCGTATCAAATCCCGATGTTTTTTCTGATTCTAAAGCAAAAAAAGACTTAATTTATTGTGAAACGAGATGCTTCTGTGAAGCATACACTGGGTTGCCTGTGGTACGTGCTACAGAAAATCAGAAGGCACTGAATTGTGTGGTATTGAAATACAGCATTCCAGTCTCTGAAGAACAACAAATAAAGGAGAAGCGAGAAACATTGGCTTCTGGGCTGACATGTTGATAATTTTCAAGTTCCCCACAACTTCTGTTTACCACAAGTGTGCCCTCTGAGCATCTGACAGCTTTCTAATACTAAAGTTCACTGAAGTTAACCAGGCGGGGTTAGTGTTTGGATGGGAGACCAAGACAACATTCCCCTCATAAAACAGAAGCATCGGACCGAAAATACTATTAACTCTAACAAATGCGAACTCAGCAAGGTACAGATCTTGTTAGCTTGCTTTATGCAAAACAAATATTGATGAAAAAGCAAATAACTATTGATACACAGTTTTCAGAAAGAGCAGAAGGAAGTTTCCCGAACGGTCGATCGAGAATAAAATATTTACGACATCAAAACAACATTAATTTTGAACCGTGAATATAGAATATAAAAAGTTACGATCAGCGACAAACATTTTGGGAGATTTTTGCTACGTTCAAGTAAATTGCAAAATCGAAAGTGACCGGAATTCAGCGGGCGCCGTGATTAAGTTACCGCGGCATGTTTACTCGCCAAACAGTGAAGCATCTGTGTCAAATGATGGCAAGATACCGGGTTTTTGTAAGTTTCTTTTTCAGTCAAGTGTTATAAAGTTTGACAATGAAATGAGCGAAGTCAAAACAAAGATCACAATCGCCCAACTCTTATTTATGCAAAGTCAAAATTTACTCTCCAAGACGCGTACGACGTTATTTATCACCAGGTAATTCCATCATTTTGGAAATAGCAGCTACTTTATTATTCATCTGCGTCACAACTTTTCACTGATTTTGGGGCTCATTTTGTTGAAACTCAAGCACGCTTCCAACAGGCCTGTGAACCCTTCCTGCTTACAGAGCAATACTAAAAAACTTCTCCCATATCACATTTCAACCTTAAGCTCGAAAATTCAATACACAACATGATATTATAATTCACAAAGGCAGAAAATACCACAGAATCCTTTTCCAGCGAAAACATTATTGAAACTAACAACATATTTGCTCTTAGAGACGAAAACCTCTTCCTATTTCATTGCGTGCGTGAAGACAAGAAACTCAATCGCGTCAAATTACCATGTACTTCAGGTAAATAGAGCTCACTTTGATTTCGTCTCGACGGGCGATAGATTGTTGTCGAAGTCCAGTACTCGTCGCTTTTGAGCTTCCTGCCTAGTTTATCCAACTGACTTTCCATTATTGAGCTCCATAAGGGTATATTTTGTTTAAGGATCCACTAAAACGCCATTCGCGTTACATGACTTTCGACGCCATTGCAGGCTAAGTTAATGATTCTACTGTGTCCACCAGAGAAATCTACGCAGTTCCACTACCCTCTCGATCCTAAGAAAATACGCGCAGAAGGCTCTATCCACAAAGACACCACTTACCAGGGGAGTGACAGGCAAGACTTTTACCGACACGGAAAAAAAAAAAAAAAAAGAAAACAAAAAAAAAGAAAATAAATAAAAATAATAAAACAAACAAACTAAACGCAGACCTCGACTGGGTTTGCCCATAGGCAACCCAGTAAAAAGCTGTTCAGTTCCCTCTTCTGTAGTTCGCCCTTTCTAGCCCCACCCTCTCAGTCAACCGTGTCGTCAACCATACATTTCTTGACTTCCGCCATGTTCCACTGTTAATGATCAAGAAAAAGAGATACAGAATTTCACGAAGATTATTAACAATTCTCTCACGAAATGTCATGTATAGAATACAGGAGGTTACTTGAAAAAATAGGAAGCAGTCTTGAAGAGTTTGGAATAACTAAATTATTGTACTGGTGCAAGGACAAGATACAAGCTAGAAACCAACATAATATTCACAATGTTCATGCGCTTTTCGAAGAAATGGAAGCAAACAACACCTTGGGAATCGATCGATTGGAAAACTTGAACGAACTCTTGAGAGTCCTTGAAAAATGGGGTTTGTTTAAAGAAGTTCGAAAGTTCGAGATTAAAAGAAAGAAATACAACGATTTGCTCCAACAGATCAGTGAAGCTGTCGACGAGAGCATTGAAATGGAACGACTTATTTCAATTTGCAGAGGTAAAATACTCGCGGAAAGAGAGGGGAATATTAACGATACCCGCTCCTTGTTCAGAGAACTGGAAATTCAGAACAATCTGGAATTTAGGCGACTCGATATACTGAAAGAGATCTTGAATTCAGTGCGGAAAGAAGACTTGCTTAGAGAGGTGGAGGACTTCGAGCGATGGCGAAATGACGAAGACGAATCGGCGTGCAGAGGAGGTATCTTTCTCAGACTGAAAAATGTTTTCGTCGGTTTACTCATTTGCTTGATTTGTAATAAAACGGTTTTAGTCGAGTTATTATCTATAAAAGTAGCAACAGCACTGATTAGTTTTCTTCATATGCCTGCCATAACATAAATAATTATGTTAATAACATAAATTATTTATGTTATTAACTCAGACACGTACTTTAGAAGCAGACCCAACCATCAGAACAAGCTAATAACCCATTTTGGAGACATTTGATCGAGTGACACAGTGCAATAATCTTTTAGTAGGAAAAAGGTGTAGGGCAGGAGCTCTTGTAACCTGCTATTGTTTGGTATTGTAACCAGCTTCCATTACTGGGTTGCCAAACCCAGTCGGAATCTAAGTTTCATTTCGTTGTTTTTTTAATTTTAATTTTATTTTTTTAAAATTTTTTTCCTTATTGGGAAAGTCTTGCCTGTCACTCCCCTGCTAAGTGGTGTCTTTGTGCATAGAGTCTTCTGTGTGTATTTTGTTAGCTTTGAGGGGGCTGGGGTAATGTGTAGATTTCCCTGGTGCGCACAGGAGAACATTTAATTATTAAACCTGCAATGGCATCGAAAGTCATTGTAACACGCATGGCGTTTTAGTACATCTTTAAACAAAATATACCCTTATGGAGCTCAAGAATGGAACGTCAAATGGATAAATAAGACAGGCGTCGAAAAGTTAAAGTCTGGAATCTTAAAGGCGAGGAGTAATGGACTTCGACAACAACTATCGCCCGTCAAGCCGAAATCAAAGTGAGCTGTATTTCTAATAATATTTTACCAAGTGTGCTGTTATGTATAACACTGAAACCAAGTGGAAAATTCTGTGGTAACTTATGGGTTCAAAAAAGACAGAGAAGGAATCGAATACCTTAAACCTTAAGTGGATCAGTGCTCTCTGTTCTCTGCACAGTCTTCAGGTAAAAAAAAAATCATTGGAAATGTGACAGCCAAGAAGTTTTTGAAAGAAAGATTGCCTCTAATAGCAAATATGTTGTTTGTTTCAAAAAATATTTCGTTGAAAAAGGTGGCGTTTACGAATTCATCGTGTTTTGTAATATGCGAGCTTAACTGGATAGTTTTTATGGCAATAGTAAAGCATTTTCGTGTCAAAATGAGGTTAGCGTCTTTCTTTTGTGTCAACTTAATTAAATACACCACGCCTCGTGATTTTGTATTTGTCGTGTGCTTTAAACTTGATTTCCACTCTCAAAATTACCTCAAGAACCTACTTTTTGCATAAAATAAGCTTTTAGAATGATGTTCTTGTCTTCTGTGGTGATACTTGACGATTCGGGAAAATTTTGTGAAAAAATATTTATAATGGATCACACGCGCAGCTTGATTGCCCCAAATTGCCCGATTATGCATAACATCCACTTGGCCTTTTGACATCCCATTGAAAAAAACTCATAAAATATTCGCAGACCGGTCGATTTCTCTGAAATTTTAAAGGGTGCTTGCTAACGAATAGAGAAAGATTTTCACAATAACTAAAAATTCCTGTGTTAAGCATGGAAATTCGACAAAGAGGTTAATGTGACTAAATTTGTTGCGTGCGTTGCTATTTTTGTGTCTTGATTGCTGTGCATATTTTGACAGAGAATATTAAATTATGAAAAAATATCTACGGAATACAGATAGATCGTTAAAAAATCTTTATTTTTAGCGGTTATTTGAACATAAAAGATGGAACGCTTGACGAGAAATAATATTTTTGTTGATATTTGAAAGAAATTTGAAAGAAGAAAAATTTTGCGGGAATCAGGATGCGGTGAAAATGAGTTAACAAATGTGCATACTTGCGTTGAAATGTGACACGTGAGGAGACAGAAAATTTTATTTCCCGAAGTTCATTCAGTTGACACAAGGTGTTCACGTGCACCTTTACTCAAGAGTGTGTTTGTTATCTTTAAACTGAATTTATTATCAAAGCTTAAAAAACTAAAAGACCTCAAAATGGGACAGGATATTACAAAATAATTAAAGGTGTGAACGTGTGAGCGAAAGGGCTTCTGCTGGCGCGACATGTGGGTGACCCTCAAATGGTCTTAATGACCCCGCTTGAAAAAATTAACTGGAACCCTGCAGTTCAATACCACCCAATTCAGTACCTTCAGTTTTTGTGTAACATGTACCACAGGCAACCCAGTGTATACTTTTATAGAGCATCTTGTTATGTTAAAGTCTAAGTCATTGTTTCAATTGTTCAGTCTTTTGGTTTAGGCTAGGGTAGAGAGCAATCACATTATAAGTTACGAGAGCTGCTAGATATGGAAAAAGTGGTATCTCGCTGTTACATTCAAAGATTCGTTGTAAAAACCAATTTTATGATAACTCTTATAAAAGTAACAATAATGGTAATGTGATAGTGACAGCGGCAGTGACACTGGTAGTTGTAGTTTGGTGAAAGACAACCTAATTGACAGTGCAAGTGACATTTTTGGAACCAGAGCCATGGGCAATGACTTTGTGCCATTGACCGTGTCAATGATAGTGGCAGTCAAGGACTGAGTCAATGGCAGCAGCAGCATCCATGACACTGTCATACTGAGCCAGTGTCAGTGCCATACAAATAGGCATGCAAGTGGCCAGTGTTAGTGACACTGCCAATAGCAGTGCCAATATTGGTGGTAGTGGCCATGCCAGTATTGGTGCCAGTATCGATGGCAGAGATGCTGCTAGCAGTAAGGACAGTCGAATTGGAGACACCTGAAAAATTCAGGTGGCTCTAATGGGACTCAATCCCACAACCTCTGCGATTGCACTACTGACCAACTGAGCTATTATGAAGCCACACAGTTGGGAGCAGATCAATTTGTTGAGGTCGTGTGTTCCCGTGAAAGGGCTTGATGAATGAAAGAAGTGTACATTTTGAAGTGCGGGTTGTAGACCAAATGGAGAAGTAATCATTGCACATATCTGAACAATTTAAGCAATTGTCTCTTATAATAGACACCTGACAAATTACTTTGGAGCCACCTGAATATTTCAGGTGTCTTCTATAAGAGACAATTACTTAAATTGTCCAGATAAGTGCGACGAGGATCACTTCTCCATTTCGTGTACAACCTGCACTTCAAATATACATTTCTTCACTTTGTAAGCTTTGTCACATTGATGGTAAAAAATGCTTGGCAGTGACACTTAGTGACAGTAGACATCAAAACCATAACTGTGACAACCACAGTCTCATGATTTTTAATATGCTATCCGCCCCCACTGAGTCATCTTCCAAGTCTGCTCTGGAGAGTCAGTGATGGGACTGCAGCAAACTTTATTTGATCAATTCTTATTCTAAAGGTGAAAGGGCGGTCATGTTTGCTCATGCAAGATCACTTGGTGGAAGGGTATTTGGAGGTATGTTATGTTGAATTTCGCATTTCATTTCTCAAGCTGGAGAAAAATGCTGCCAACAATCATTTTAATTGATTTGAGAACTATGGTTAATCATTGCTTTCTTCTGTTACCTATGAGGGGGTTAGTTTCTAGGGAAAACGTGGTGCTGCATCGATGGTAGAGTCAAACAAAAAAATTTGGTTTTATGAAACTAACTGGTACAGACCCTAACACCGTAAAAAGATTGGATGACTGAGGCAGAGATGTTTTGAGAGTCAATTCTCTCTGACCAAGAGCTAATAATTAAAACGTCCACCATCCAACTGTGGTAACTCGACCTTTTTCACCTTATTGGATGAAACCAAGTTTTCATCTTTCTTTTGTTAATAGTGTCCGGGATATAGGTCAACCTTCCATCAATGACTTTGGCCAAAAGGGAGTTTAAATGACAAGTACAAAGAGCTCAAGGTCTTGGCATATTAAAATATTTTGAACGTCTTGTCGTTGTTTGAAAAAGTACAGAACAGACCCTTTAACTTACTTTCCCAAGATGATACCTCGTGGAGGTGTATTAAGACTGTAACAATAACCCACCTCACCTCCATTTTCGGACCCATGACCCACTGCCGAGTATGTCTCTGCCTTGGCAACACTGCAATCCCACCGGATCCTGTTGCTAGAGACCTGGGTAATGAAATCGACAGTCATTTGCAAACAATCGGATTATCTCTTCCAAAGTCTTGCCTTTCTAACATTTGTGATAAACTTAACTTGTTTTCCCCTTTTTTTCCATTTGTTTAGTTTTGACCATGAAAACAATTTGCCAAGTGGGTGCAGCAGGCATAACACTTCTGACTGTGCACGAATTATTGAAGCGCTCAGACACGTATGAGCAACTAATGGCCAGCTTTACTGCTTGCGTTCTTCCTGCTGGTACACAACTCATGGATATAAGTCACGGATGTGTTTGTTTCACCATAAAAGCAGACAATTTAGCAGCCCTTTGTACCTTGTGGAATATGTACCGGGATGGCACACTGAAGCTACGCGTGAAAAACTTCGTTCTATCAGAGGAAATGATAAAACTTGCTGGTGGTGAAGAAAACGTAGAAGTGACTGTCACCATCGAAGAAGAGGAATACGAGAAAGCTAGTTTCGAGTTCATTAGGGAACAAGGAGGTAATAGTAGATCTAAAATGTAGCGTTGAGAAGACATTCATTGAGATGACAACGATAACGTTGTCTAAAAATATAACTCCGCGTAATTCTAATAATTTGGTGATTGTTCTACTAACGCCCGTTCGGCGTGGAAAGTGCGTGCAAACTTCCTTGGAACAAAAGTAGTATGAACCGTGGGGATATTTACAGAACTCACTGAAAATTAATTGTCGGAGACTCGGTGCACAAAACCTCAAATTTGGTCATTTAACTTTGTTCTTTGCACAGTATGGCAAAGAAATGCACAAAAATGCCTGCCGCATGTGCAGCACAATTATTTTTCCTCTTTCAACCAATGCATGATGTTACTGGTTTTAGTCGTTGTTGTCCTTGCCTAGGTCCTCATTAACGTCGTACATGCATCGACAAAGTGCAGTATTTCCCTTTTAATTTGACTTTCAGGTTTCACAAAAGCAATCGTTTTGGAGGAAGTTGGTAGATACTGATCGCGCTTTCGAGCAACCTATGAAGAACGAGGAAAGAAATTCCATTATCTAGTTTTCCTCAGTTTCAACTATAATTCCGAGTATTCTCAGACTATTCGACTTAGATTTTCCACTTGAGATTAATTTGTCAAGACCCAGTCGTTAGACTCTATCAAGGGAAGGGGAGCGTTTAAGGTTAGGTTAAAGGTTGGGGGAGGGGAAAGAAAGAGAAAGGGAGAGGAGAAGGGAGTGGGGGAGGGTGTGGGTTCGTTTAGTCATTCATTCAATTCCGTGAAAATCATGTCTTTTGAAGGAAAACGTGCAGCAAAAAATCCAGGCTATTTCTGTTACTTGCGTTTCCATCAATTCATCAACTTAAAAGTAGTAAATTGATCTTTTTCTGCCCTTTATGCATTTTTTTGTAGAAGCAAAACCCCGTAAAACAATTCGAAGAAACTCAGATTCAGCACTTTCTGTTTTGCCCAACGAAGATGATGTGTCTTTGGTAAAGATGAAACAATTAGAGACTGCATTCAAGCTTCAGCAAGAAAGGATAGCAAGTCTAGAGAAAGAAGTGCACATGCTTCCTAATCTGTTTTTGCAGGCAGAAAGTCCCCAAACCACGATTGAAAAAGGTAAAGGTGATTTGAGTCCATAGTTAATGCTAATATTGTTATGGTAGCCTGTACAGCGCATCCAGCGATAGACGAAGGATTAAGAGAGGAAAAAATGTGCATTGTTTTGCGTAAATGCGCAGCAATCCTCAAACTCCGCCACAAATTGTAATTTAATTATTGTCTTGAGATGATTCGGGACAATTCAACAACTCAACCACTATTCGCTCTGAAATGCTAAATAACGCTGATCAAAGGTTGAAATCAATGTCAGTCATGGTCATTCTCGTTAATCAAATTACGCTTGTGACTTAATTGTAACTTAACGAAACATAGATTACAGCGTTAAGGCCTAGTAATACGGGCAACATTTTTCGTGCAACTTGTCGTGCAAGAATGTTGCTTTGCAAGTTGAGATGGTTTGTTGCGCGTTGTTGTGCAACAATTTTTATGTTGCAAAAAGTAGACGCCGCTTTTACTTTTTGCAACGTGGAAATTTGTTGCGCAAGAAGGTGGCAATACGCGCAACAAACCAACTCAACTTGCAAAGCAACATTGTTGCATGACAAGTTGCACGAAAAATGTTGCCCGTATTACTGGGCCTTTAGGGAGGCTAACCACACAATTTGAATCCAAACGGTCGGATGCAACCAATTGGCTGGTTACAAAGCGTGATGGACAACAACGGAACATATCCAAAGAAACAAAATCAAAAAGAAAAAGACAAATTAATGTGTTGAAGTTGTCGATTTGAAAGCGGACTGACTTCTCTCTGATTGATGAGTAAAGCTTCCTTGACTTTAATTTGGAAGTAAGTGATATCGGAGTCTAAGACGATGAATGACTCCTGCGAACACGGGTTTTTACATTCCTCAGCGGCCTGGTGATGTTTGTAGACATGACGACTCTTGTCAGAATTCAGATTCGGAAACATGACGCGTAGTTTCGCCAATATTTAACAAAGAAAGAAGCCTCGCCTGTGATCTGTTCTGTTCAGTTGTAAAGCCCGTAGGAAGCGGATAGAGCACGAAAGAAGTGTAGGGTAAACAAGAGACGTAGTCGAGTATTTCCTCTACTTCTTGCTCTATCCGCTTCCAAAGTGCTTTACAACAGAGAAGATCACAGGCAAGGCTTCTATATTTGTTTTAAAATGGAGAGTTTCTTAATTTCCCCACGCATTCAGCTGAAATTTTTGGAAAACGTCCGCACAAAATCAAATCCTACCAGTGGCGTCAGCCGTGCATCTGTACTCTCCAAAAGTACGCTGTTTAAACCAATCAGAGCGCGCGTTATATCAAAACTTAAAGCTAACATAACTTTAAAAAAATTGGGAACGGAGCTCACTGGCACTGGACGAATACCGGATTTTGTACGAAGAAAAACGAATTTGATATCTAAATTATTACATAACGGTTGACAAGTTGCCTCACGGCTGATACTATTTTGGGCAATGGTAGAGAACGGGCCCATATGTAAGGCAGTGTGCAGTTGCATTAAGGCTTGTTATACACATTCAGGCTTGAGCACACAGGAGGCTATGACCCTGCGATGGTACTTTACACTGCTGAACCACTAGATAGTGCCAAAGAAAATTTGTGCTTCTTGTGAAAAATATATCCCACCATCTCGTGAAAAAGTGCAAGCAAAACAAAAGCAATGTCCCTTGCAGCTTGCATTGTACGACCCAATTTACGTCAAAACTTTTTTTGTTATGTCTTTGCTTCGTAATTAACAGGGAGTGAGAATTGAGGAGAGCGTGATAATGTAAGTAAGATAAGCAGGTTCCCTCTTAAACAAAGGGTCTGTTTTTCTCTTTGGGATGCTCTCAAGATTTGACGTAACAATGGCCTGCTCTAAATCCAGTTATCCGCATTTTTTCTTTTGTAGGTGACCCGGAGAAATCAAAGGAGAGTGATCGTGATCTGCTTGTTGAACAACAGGAGACGGAAAGACCTAAAACAGTGGATGAAAAAGGCCAAGGTGATTTGACTGTATAGTGTGTATAGTGCGCAGCGCATAGGGAGATAGACGACGTGCTCACGTGCATTACAGCGTTAAGAAAGCTAACTAGAGAAGAAATTCAAACGGTTGGATGCAGCCAGTTGGCTAGTTACAAAGTGTCACGGAGCTGAACTCGAAACCCTTGAAAAGAATTGTAAGATCTTGTAAATTAGTCTGTTTTAGCTCATTTACATCTTATCACCCAAGTGGTATGGGTCAAGTCCGCTTAACAAAATTATAAAACGATCACCCTTCCTTTCATTCAATTAGAAACTGAATTACGAGGGGCGCTGCTCAACGAGATATTATTTTTCCTTTTAATGGTCCGAAAGCATAGATAAGGCTCCTTATACCTTGTAACTTATTTCAAGTAAATGACGATAACAGTAGGACATACATTTTATGGAATTGCGATTTTAGAATTCCTAGATTCAATACTGTAACTTGAGAAAAACACTCATGAAGTTAGATTTCAAGGCCCGCTTTTACATGGTCGAAGTTAACTAGAAATGAGACCAGTTGTATTTCGTTGGGGGCGTTTAAGAAAATAACACGGAGGATGATACTGGGAGATGAGATGCACGGATTTAGTAGCAAGTATGTATGCACCACGGGCAGCCGCGATATTGTCCATGTAAGATACGTTCTCGGAGCACAGCACCACAGCCAGATCTAGTTAGCTGCGAGTCGA
>NC_090896.1:3348048-3350548 GCF_036669925.1 Montipora capricornis
GTTTGGCATCAGCTGTAACCGCGAATGTTTTTCTAAATGTCTTCCCATAACTTGCTAGATGTTACGTTTTTCTATTTAGCAAATGAACTCTCTGTGTCCGTGCGTCTGTTTAGTAATAGATCAGAGATGGCGTCAAAATCTGGTAAGAAGAAAAAGGTGCTAGCCGAGTTCTTACCACATTTTGACGTCTTCTGTGATCTATTACTGTACAGACTCACAGCAACATGGAATCTATTTGTTTTATATAATAGAAAATTAAAAGGTTTTTTTTTATGATGACGTAAGCTATGCGTGTGTTCTCCAATAGATCATAGGTGAGAACCAATCAAAATGCGCGCACTATTGTACTTAATATAAGAAAGATAAGCGAATCTCTTCCTTTTTCAACATGTTTTCACTGTCTGATGTGTAACATTACAAAGATTTAGCGTCGTGTTCACGTGAAGCGGTAAACGGCAGGCTACGGCTGATCACAAAAACTTGAACTTCTCATATTCTCCAATGAACATAGAGTTTTTCACATCTGGGTTAGGATTCAAAGCAAAAGTTGAATATATCAAAGGTTTTAAATTTAACGTAGTTTCTGTCTTAAATGTGAGGCATCAAGACCACAATGTTATTTCTATTTGATTGTTTTCAACATGGAAATATTTTACATATTAGATTCTTATGGGGTCATTCAATAGCATCGTTATTTTCACTTTTTATAGTTATTACGTCATTATATATATTATTTTGGTCTTTCTTTATTTTACCATAGTTACTAAGATTTTACATAGGACAACACAAGCTTTTGAATTTAACTCTCTCCGAGTTTAATAAAGGCTATCCAACCATTCTAACTTGTCTCTTCCTTCTAAGACCCTGTTCGATATCTATGGCTAACAAGCGATGAATCAGCTAAAATCAAACAAGTTTCTTTGTGTTTTTTTTTTTTTTACAAAGCGCAGATTTCAGACCGCTGTTGAAACAACGTTCAGGGAACCCAACGAGTAAATTTGTTAAATATCTGTTCGGAAGGAAGGTTGGCTAGAATTTTCGAATATTCGAGCTTAGACTCTTGAGGCGCACTAAGATTTTAGACATTCCCTGGTTATTTGCAACTGAGCCGAAGTCATTTTTTGCGGACAATTCGCAACAGGATAGCTCCACGTGTGAATGCCCAGGGGAAATTCATCCACTCGCTCCTCCGAAACAAAACACGCGCCAAATTATGTCTATCAAATTTTAGACAGCGGATATCGCGTTTCTTGCGTTCTGATTGGCTCACTCAATCTACCATCCCATATCCAACGCGCTCAAGGAATAATTGTTAATTTAGTGTTCGCTTTTATGTTGCTGACATATGGAAATTCACCTTGCGCATGTGGATGTCACAGAAAGTTACACTGCTTGCCAGTTAAGTGCGCGATTAGCGCCTCAAATACCTCATTTTTCTTGTAGTTTTTTCTTCTTGTGTTCTTTTTGTGGAATTCTTTGTTGCTGTTCTTTGGAAAAAAGTGGTGCTGAAATCCTCGGACAGTGCGATTAGCTATTCAGCCGCTATTCTTGGTTGGAACACTGAATGCAACATCTACACAAGCTCATTATCGGAGATTCGAAGGTTCTTACCCGTTATGCTAACGGTGATAGTGGAAAGCGAAAGTTGAACTTTAGAGGACGCATATTTATCAAAGTCCAAGAAACGGACCATTTCACATAAAAAAATTGAAACAGATTTGAGTAGCAGTAATCATAGGATATCTACGAACTATGACGCTTCGCGTGACTGTTCGTGACTAGGTACCCAAGTTTAGAAGCCGATGTCATGCAAGCGAGGTGCGAAGGAGACCAGCGCTCCGTATAAGTGGGTTGCTTCCAAATCTTGTCGTAAGATGCGTTTGTTTGGGAACAGCTTTCACTTGCTTTGTCTGATTCTAAAACGACAAGACTTCATAAATAATAAAAGACGAGCTGTTTGTTATCCGCTGTTTCAAGCCCCGCCCCTAGGGAAGCGTCCAGACGCCAGGTTTTACTTGTAAAAGTTTTTTTACTTCCGCCATTTTCCACTGTTGATGATGACGAATCAGAGTGCACCAGAATTTCATGAAGATCACTAAGAATTCTCCCACGACATGTCATCCATAGAATATAGGAATTTACTTACAACGATAGGTCGCAGTCTTGATTTGTCATAACTGGTTTACTGTGCTTGTGCGAGGGCAAGATTCAAGATGGAAACGAACAGAATATTCCCAATATCCGTACGCTATTCAAAGAAATGGAAGCCAACAACACTTTGGGAATCGATCAATTGGAGATCTTGTGGTATATGGAGTCTCAGAGCCAGAATTAACAACACGGTGCAAGATTTTCTAGACAGGTGCCACAAAAGGCGCTACATCTCTGTTAGACTGAGTATAAGAGTTTTATTAGAAAAACAAGAACGGAAAGTTTTTAGAAAAATTTCTCAACTTAGTATTCACCCCCTACGTAAGCAGGTCCCAAAGACTAAGGTTAT
>NC_090896.1:3358048-3360548 GCF_036669925.1 Montipora capricornis
AAGAGCTAGTAGGCCTTGGCATGTTATAATATCTAGTCGTATCTAATTAGGCCTGGAAGCACTCGACACTGTCTTTTCACATCGCGTCGATTGATGCCGTATTTAACAAAAACAAAAGTAGGTTTCAGCTGATTGCTGTCAACCCAACTTCATCCAGCTCCACACTTCCTATCCACAATCAGAAATCACGTAATTTAACTTTCAGTTATCAGTCTAAGACTGCTTCAAGGTGTATTGAACGTTTTTTCATTGTTTGAAAAACGGTGCATGACAGAACCTTTTTTTCCAAAATGGCACCTCATGGAGGTGTATCAAGACAGTAACAATAATCCACTTTACCTCTCATTTTCGGACCCATGATCCACTGCCGAGCATCTGCGTTGGCAACACTGCAATCAGACCGGCTCCTGTTGCTAGAGACCTGGGTAATTAAATCAACAGTCAATTGTATATAATAATAAATAATAATAATAATAATAACAATAATAATGGTTTATTCACATTATATCCACAAAGTGGCTCTTCACCTGTGAAAAGCCAAAAAACTGAAGCGAATTAACCTATACTACAAAAATTCATGTACAATATTAAAACTTATGACTAACTGTAGGAAACAGACAACTTTTTTAAAAGACATGTTTCGGCATGCTTATGCCATCATCAGTTTAATGAGTTCCTAAGTGTTAACAGTTATAAAGTCTACGGGTAGATGAAAAAATTATTACAACATGACGTAATACAAAAGCGGGTACTATTTACAGCGTGACACCAAACATCAAGGTGTAAACTAAAACGTGAGACTTGACAAAAATGTCTTATACCAAGTCATTTCCAAGTCTTCCATTTCCCTTCTATATTCTAGTGGTAATAGAAGGCAGCCGATCCCTCGAGGACATATCTCATGGATAATTCAAAATAAACTTTGTGGTCCTGCGCTGAACGTTTCCTAGCAAAAGTTTGTCCTTTCACGTGTAGCTAAGGTGACCATATTTCACAGGCATAATCTAATTGTGGACGAAAAATTGTGATAAAATTAACCTTTTTTCCAATTTTTTTTTCATTTTCTTTAGTTTTGACCATGAAAACAATTTGCAAAGTGGGTGTAGCAGGCATAACACTCCTTACTGTACACGAATTATTGAAGCGCTCACACACGTGTGAGCAATTAATGGCGAGCTTTTCTGGTTGCGTCCTTCCTGCTGGTACACAACTCTTTAAAATAAGTCAGGGATGTGTTTGTTTCACTATAAAGGCAGACAATTTAGCAGCCCTTTGTACCTTGTGGAATATGTACCAGGATGGCACATTGCAGCTACGCGTGAAAAATTTCGTTCTGACAGAGGAAATGATAAAACTTGCTGGTGGTGAAGAAAACGTAGAAGTGACTGTCACCATTGAAGAAGACGAATACGAGAAAGCTTGTTTTGAGTTCATTAGGGAACAAGAAGGTAATAGTAGATCTAAAATGTAGCGTTGAAGAGACAGGACAATCATTGCGATGGCAACAATAACATTATCTAAAAATATAGCTCCTCGTTATTCTTATCATTCTGTGATTATTCTACTAATGCTGTTCGCTGTGGAAAGTGCTTGCAAACTTCCTTGGAACAAAATTGGTATTGGTTTAGAAAGAAAATTGAAAATTCATTTTTGAAGTTTCTAGCACACTGTGAAGAACAAGGAAAGAACCGTTCCATTGTTTACAAAGAGTTTTCCTTAGATCTAACTATTATTCAGTATTTGAGACAGCTTAGTCGACTTAGATTTAGGGGAGGGGAGAGGAGCGTTTAGGGTTAGGTTAATGGTTAGGGAAGGGGAAGGGGGAATGGGGAGGGAAAGGGGGAAGGGAAAGGAGAAGGGGGTGTAGGAGGGCGTGGGCTCGGATTCATTTACTTATGTCTTTTGAAGGAAAACCGTTCAACAGAAATTCCTGGCCATTTCTGTTACTTACATTTCCAACTTAAAATTGATTGCAAATTACCTTTTTCTTCCCTTCGTGCATTTATATAGGAGCAAAACCCCGTAAAGCAATTCGGAGAAACTCTGATTCAGCACTTGCTGCCTTACCTAATGAAGATGAAGTGTCTTTGGTAAAGATGAAACAATTAGAGACTGCATTCAAGCTTCATCAAGAAAGGATAGCAAGTCTAGAGAAAGAAGTGGAGATGCTTCCTAGGCTGTTTTTGCAGACGGAAAGTCCCCAAACCGCGATTAAAAAAGGCAAGGGTAATTCGAGTCCGTAGCTAGTTACATGTAGTTGAAGACTAACAGGATTCACACATGACTCACATGACTATGACTCATATTATATCATGCAAAACATTGGACAAATAGCTAAAGAACATACATATAAAAACAGTAAAGGTAAAAATATTGAAACGAACATTAATGCTGTGCCGAACAACATGGAAAAATACATGGCTTTCATGCTTGGTAAACATTTAGTATTTATTGATAATTTCCAATTCATGAGCTCTAGTTTGGATACGGTTAGTCAGCA
>NC_090896.1:3370548-3383048 GCF_036669925.1 Montipora capricornis
ATTTCGAACTTACTGATAAAGATGAAGACGATGAAGATGAAGATGAAGTGTCTTTGGCCAAAATAAAGCAATTAGAGAATGCCTTCAAGCTTCAGCAAGAAAGGATAGCAAGTTTAGAGAAAGAAGCTGAGATGCTTCCTGAGCTGCTTTTTCAGATGGAAAGTCTCCAAACCGCGATTGAAAAAGGCAAAGGTAATTTGAGTCCATAGGGAAAAATATGCAACCAGTTGGTTGGATGCAACCAATTCGCTGGTTTTAAAGCATTATGGAGCTGAACTCCTCCGAGAAGAATTGTAAATTAGTCTTTTAAGTTCATTTTTGTTTCACCACCCATGTGGTATGGGACAAGTGCGCTTTACAAAATTACAAGACAATCACCCTTCCTTGCAGTCAATTAGAGACTGAAGTACAAGAGGTGCTGCACAACGGCATCTTTTCTCAGCGTAATTGACTGATTCTCAGCCTTCATACGACTGCAGTGATGGGAGGCGCGGGTGATGACCACATCGCCAGCCTGACTTCCCAAGGCGTACAGCAGGAGATAAACCCAGACGGTTTCCCATTCAGAGAATAGTCCCGTCCAAAAGAACTTTACGTCGATGAATGTTTTTCTTTGAACAAGCCGTACTTTACAAGACAAGACAACAACACATTAAACTTCTGTGGACCACGACAGCTTCCGTTACAAAATGCTTTGGCCTAAAAACTTTCAAGCAGTTTTAGAAAACTATTTTTGGCGTTTTAATTTTTGTGTTCTGACCATGAAAAGAGTCAGTAGCGAACAGTGCATGAGGCAGGTTATATAGGTTTTAGTATTAGGATTCCTGTCATCAGGAGTAATAGGATCATACGATTAGGGAATAGGAGTTGTTGTGGCACGATCTAAACTTTGAATGCCGGAAAGATTTGATGAGTGAGTCTCGACCAAATGCGATTCTCCACTATCTCAAATCCCATAATACATCTTATTTAGTAGGGAATGGAGCTCCCGGTGTTGAGGTCAGGCCTCATTTGGACTGATAGCGGCTGCCAGCGGCGCCTGTATATGCTGATGTCCGTTCTCACCCATAGATCACTTGCTTGTAAAGCGCATTTGAGTATGTTAATAGAAAATGCGCTATATAAATCATTAACATTCGTTCATTCATTATTTACCCCTAGAATTTTGCTTAGGCATTGTTTTCGATTTCTCTTGGGACATGAAGATGCCCCCAGCTGAGAAATCGAAAGCAATGCCTATGCACAATTTTGGGAATAAAAGAGGTGTATTATAGGAATTGAGAAAGAAGAGAATTGATAGACTTTGATATATGACCACCCAAGTTAAAGTTGCGGCAGATGGATTTGGTAATGTGCTCAGTGCTGGATAAAACACTATACCAACGTCTAGTGAGAAAGTATAGGCGACCTGATAAACAATACTGAGCCCTCTGCAGCTTGCGTCATCCGACTCAATTCATATAAAAACCTTTTTAAATGATGTGATTGCTTGATCATTTCGAGAATTGAGAGGAACATGATAATCTCAGTGCATGAGATGATCAGGTTCCCGCTGAAACAAAAGATCTAGTATTTTCCGAAGGGATCCTTTTAAGATTTGTCGGTAGAGTAGCCTTCTTTGAATAGAGTTATCTGCGTTTTTTTTTTCTTCTGTAGTTGACGTGGACGAAGCGGAGGAGATCAAGCGCATGAATGTACTCACGGCAAAGCGAAATCTTACGTCATTTCGTGATATTCGGAAAGAAAAGCTGAGATACCGACCCCGTGGTAAAGCGTTTCATCTCACGGCGGGCGTTGCTTCTGATATAAAGCGGGGATCTCAACACTTTGATGTCGCAGATGATTGTATCAAGTTAGCTGCTGTATACCGAGAAATAGGTGACGTGGATAAAGCACAGCGGTATAAAACGCTCGCTTTTGATATTCGGGACAAAAGGCTGGGATCCCAACACCCTGATGTCGCAGCTGTTTATGACGAGCTTGCTGCTGTATACCGAAATAGAGGTGACCTGGATGGAGCAAAGTTCTATCTTAAGCTTGCTCTTGATTCTAAGGGAAAAAAGCTGGGATTTCAACACCCTGATGTCGCAGCTGTTTATGTGGAGCTTGCGGCTGTATACCGAAAAAGAGGCGACCTGGATAGAGCAAAGGGGTATGTTATGCTCGCTCTTGATATTCGGGAAAAAAAACTGGGATCCCAACACCCTGATGTCGCAGCTGCTTATGACGAGCTTGCTGCTGTATACCGAACAAGAGGTGACCTGGATGAAGCAAAGTGGTATCTTAGGCGCGCTCGTGATATTCGGGGGGAAAAAATCTGGGCTCCAGTCTCAACTGCCATGTCGTAGCTGTTTACAACTTAGGTGCTGTATTGGGAAAAAGTTAAGTAAAATTGTTGGGGAAAAAAAGCTGGGATCTGGGATTCCAGCACCTTGCTGTTTATGACGAGTGGGCTGCTGTACGCTGAGAAAAACAAGGTTGAGAAAAAGTTGCTCTATCTGCAATTGCAAATCTTTTTCTTACTGTCTTGTTGCAGTAAGATGGTGAATTTGATATGAATGACGAGATTTATTTTCCAATATCGACGAAGACATTCTCGGAAAAAATTCCGCGATTGCTTCTGAAGAGGAATTGAAATTATTCCTTTTGCTGTTCATACTTTTATATTTTATAATAAGTGGTAAGAACGAATGGGAAACAGCAACCGACATAAGGATTTCCTATATGTACTGATTATTCTGAAAATAAAGAGTAAAAGAATAAAGGGATTCGTAACAACACTCCCAACACATTTCGACGAAGCTCAGTTAATCTTAAATCCTTGAAATCGCAAGTGAAATTACAGAAGAAACTAACGAAGGGACAAACAAATAGCGCCTTAAAGTACCTGAATGGTAGATCCTCGCGCGTGCGTTTGAAACTATATGATGTTTAACGAATATTTCGAGCCCAGACACAGGGGGCCCGGGCAAACTGTTTGGCTGTTAACGGTCAAACTGGGCTGCAAGTATAATTTTCTAACAATTTAAATTAAGCCTCAACCGCCAAAATAGAAGGGTGGAATTATGAATCAAGTAAGCCTAGTTCTAAGCATAAGTATTGCTGAATTGTAATTTTTTTGTCAGTTAATTTTTGAGTGTTCATTTGAAGACCAAAATTCATCTTCTTTGAGCTGGTTAGTAACAGCATAACGATACCGGGATCCCGGCTAACCGGGTTGAAAATTTTCCATGTAATCACGTTCACCGGGCAGCCCGGTTAGCACAGTCGGTTAGTGCGCGGCCTTGGTGAAAAAAGGTCCCGAATTCGATCCCCGGATCTCACATCCTTGTTTCGACTTCTGTCCTTTCAGTGTAGCGTAAGTAGCTTTAAATACCCTTAAAAAACGGAGCACTGATGGAAAGAGGGGGTAAAATGAGCGCACCGTCGGCTTCCTGGGAGAAAATCCTCGCTCTAGAAGGTAAAGGAATTACCGACGTTAAATAAGATCTACCTTTACCCTGTACCTCTATATCTTTCACATAATTTCGATTAAAATCCAAGATATGGTGGTGCAATTATAATCACATATGATAACAAAATAAAAGTATTTTTACTGCAGTGTTGTTTGAGGTAATCCTTGTTCTGTGACATTTCACATGGCGGTCGGCCTCGTTTCATGGAGATCCGGTACTTCTCTTGTAATACTGAGCCTGCTTTTTATTTCCACCGTACCTTGTGCGTTTTGGAGAAATCGTCCTTTAGTTACCAAGTGTGTTGATGGTTTCGCTGAGACTGCAACTCAAAATGCTGCTATACCAAGAAATTTTGATACCTTTACCACGTGTTTGTCAAGACGCCATTCCATCTCTCCGATTCTTCGGAAAGGCTTCGCTTCTTGGAGAATAAATTACTACCCAAACTCTGTTGCAAGCTTTCAAGCTATCTTGCTCCTGAGGAGCGGCGATGTCGACCCAAATCCTGGTCCTTGCGTCTCCGACCAGCATATTCTTAGTGAAAAGCCAGTGCTACACTTCAATGGCCGACATTTGATGGAAATTCTCGAAGTATCGTGAACAAAACGAGTAAACTCGAACTTGACATTGCCGCTCTGCAATACGACATTATCGTTCTAACTGAAACACATTTGGACAATTCTATTTCTGACAGCGAAGTCCTCCCTAATAATTATTTGGTATTTAGACGGGATCGTAAATCTAATGGACGCAATGGAGGAGGCGTGGCGGCTGATTGCTGTGCGTGACCACATTACAGCCACTCCTCGAGTGTCTCTTCAGACTGAATCTGAATTCATCTTTATCGATATATTATTCTGTGATAAACGTGTAATTACTTTAGGAGTCTTCTACCGACCCTCCAACGAAGAAACGAAGCCTTTTGAGGAATTTCAAACTGCACTCCAAAAAATTGGTTGGAGAAATGATTTGATTTTAGTCGAAGACTTCAACCTCAACGCGGTTGACTGGAGAGACACTTGTGCGCTAAAAAAATCAGCAAATTACACTCTGCTGTTGGACATTGTTCATTTATTGACGCAGTTAGTACTAGATAGCCTTACGCGAGAGGCAAATATTTTGGACTTAGTCTTGGTATCGAATCTTGACATTGTTGACAATTTGATTGTAGGGGAAGGCTTTTCCGATCATAACGCTCTCACCTTCTCAATACCATCCATCTAAGTGTAAAATAATATGCATTTCTACCAAGAAGTCACCTCCTCTGAAGAAATATGTGCTTTGTGGATCTGAACTTGACCACATTGATTCTGTGTCCTACCTAGGTGTTACCTTGACAAACAACCTTAAGTGGTCCCAGCATGTCTCGTCCGTCTCTGGTAAGGCGAGCAAAGTCCTTGGTTTAATTAAAAGAAATTTTTGTAATTGTCCACGATCAGTAAAGGAAATTGCATACACAACATTGATTCGTCCAAAATTGGAATATGGCTGTGAAGCTTGGGACCTCCACTTTAAAAAGGATATCTCATCTCTTGAACGTGTGCAGAGGAAAATAGCCCGCTTCTGTTTAAACAATTACCAACCTACAGATAGTGTTACTGGGATGTTAAGGGACTTAGGTTGGTTCAGCCTCGAAACAAGGAGAACAATAGCCAGATTAAATTTGATGTATAAGGTATGCCACGGCACCGTTGATATCGATAAAAATAGTTACTTGCGCCCACATAGCAACTGCAGAGTCAAAACTCGTTCTAGTCATAATTATAAATTTTTAGATATAAATGCCACAAAGGATGTATATTTTTATTCTTTTTTTCCACGTACCTTAAGGATGTGGAACAAACTACCGAAAGGCATTGTTGAAAGTAATTCTCTAGAGACATTTAAGACTAACATTTCTAAGTATTTTATTGAAAGATTTTAGTATTTAAGTTATTTTTACATTGATTTATTTCTTACTTATTTTTTCGCATCACGTTTTAGTAGATGCAATTTTCATTGGTATTATTTTAAACGTTGGTGTAATGTCTAACGACGAAGTATCTACCGAAGTATCTAAATGTAGATGTAGACCTTACGAACGCCGCAAATCAAACAAGATGACATACTCTTATACCAAAGCAGACTGGGCTTATCTTCGAGAGCTGCTCAATTACATATCCCGGCATTGTGCATTTTACAGGATGACATTGATATTATCTGGTCTGCATGGTCTGACCTGCTATTTACTGCAAACGACGATTGTATTCCGAAACGACATATGCAAGAAGAAAACGAAGCTTTACAAGAGAGTCAAAAGATCTGGATTACAAAAAGATTGCTAAGTATATCGTAGACTGAACAACTTTTTAAAGAAAGCTTGTAATTATTCTCACAGTCAACAAAATATCTGAAGATCTAATATCTTCGGGAAACTCAAAACCATTCTGGAGCTTTGTTTTGACCGTACGCAAAGGATCGAACGAACTTACAACCGTGACTGGAAGTGGATGTCGTTCCCCTGACTGACGACTTGAAAATTATAGAAAGTAGGAATTCCTATTTCTCAACTGTGTTTATGTTAGAAGATTATGGACATTTCCCTACATACGTTGATATTGTGGATTCTAAATTAGAAACTGTCTTTGTAACGCGAATGAGGTTCCCACCTTTTGAGAAACCTAAAATGCTTACAAGTCCCCTGGACCTCATCGCCTCGCGCCACGAGTATTAAAAGAATGCGTGATCGAAATCGCTCCGTCCTTTTGTTCACTTTTGAATAAATCATTTCTAGCTGGAGAAGTACCGTACGCCTGGAAAATAGCTAAAATTGTTCCTGTCCACAAGAAGGGTAAAAAAGATTGTAGAAAAAACTACCGTCAAATTTCACTCACCTCCATCGCATGTAAAGATAGCGAAAAAATTTTCAAAGATCATGTTGTAAACGTCTGGCAGGCCCTAGAAGTTTTTAACGCAAACAAATTTGGGTTTCTTGAAGGAAAATCAACTTTAACTCAGTTGCAGTGTTGTTTTGATTACTGGGCTTTATCAAAAATAAATCAAGACCTACTGATGTTATATTCTCATATTTCTCAAAAGCGTTCGATTCCCTACCTCACGAACGGCTGTTGCGCAAATTACAAAGCCACGGGATCGAAGGTCCACTACTCCGTTGGTTCAGAAACTTTTTGACTGACCGTAAACAACGCGTTGTTTTTCGAGTAACTTACTCATCTTGGTCTTGCGTAACGTCGGGGGTCTCACAGGGCACGATCTTGGGCCCACTTTTGTTTCTAATTTACGTTAATGATATATCCTCTGATATATCCTCTATTTTTATTTTTATTGTAGTCTAGTTTTTTTATATTTCATCTCATATCCAACGCGCGCTCATGGAATAAGTGTTAAATATCTCCTCTTCTTTGAAAATGTTTGCTGATGACACCAAAATATACAGAGAGCTGTCAGACAAAGCAAGGGTCACTGAAGCCCTACAATCTGATGTAGACCAGTCAGTATCCTGGGCATCTAAATGACAACTGCGCTATAACTCCGAAAAGTGCGAAGTACTACGTGTAACGCACAAACGAGATCTTTCCCTCGCCATATATTCATTGGATAAGAGGCTTAAAACCGTAAAGTGCGTCAGGGACCTGGGTGTCATAGTCTCTTCGGATTTATCTTGGAGTGAACATGTCAATGTGACCTTTAATAAAGCCAACAAATTCACAGAACAGTGGCTTGTCAAATCGGGATGCATTTTCTACGTTATACAAATCTCTTGTGCGCCCAGTTCTTGATTATGCTGCCCCGGTCTGGAATCTACACTTATCTAAGGATATACTAGCGTTAGAAAAAGTTCAGCGAAGAGCTTCCCGGCTTTCTCTTGGGCAAAAACGTGGGGAGATGGAATACGAAGATTGTCTAAGGAAGCTGAAGTGGCCTACACTCCAAACGCGTATATTATATCTTTCTTTAGTTGAATATTATGAGATCGTTTTTGGTATAAACAAGTTAAACTTTGACGATAGCTTTGAGTTTACCAAGTGCAATTCAACCCGAGCAAACCACCCTTATAAGCTTTACGTTAAGCCAGCTAAGTGCAATCCATATAAATACTCTTTTTCTAGCCTGCAAGCAGGCTCTTCCGTTGAAAATGGCACGCGCGCGAAATATCCTCTTCCGTTGAAAATGGCGCGCGGTCGAAATATAAGGGCTTGATTATTTACCAAGCCCTTCAACGGAAGAGGATATTTGGAGCGCGCGCCATTTTCAACGGAAGAGCCTGCTTGCAGTCTACTTTTTTTCCTTTCGAATTGTGCGAACTGGAATAGCTTACCAGGGTCCATTGTTGAGGCTGGGAGCCTGAGCCGTTTTGAGAGTCCACTAAAGCGCTTTTTAAATATTCGTTAGTCAACTATAACTATCGCTTTTAATGATCGTTAGTACGGAATTCTTTTGCGAATAATTTTCAATTCCATGTTTTCTATATTTATTGTACATAGTTTATATACGTTTTATACTTTTTTTCAGGGAAAATTCATTTGTTCGACCTCTAGTTTTTCCTTTTCAAGAAATCCAAAATACATACATACTTAATTGACCACTCCCCAAAAGGGGCTTTTCAGGGCCAATGAAACACAATCACGGCAGAACAGAATATTCAACAAAAACAACTGTTGAGAATTCCAACTGGCCGGATGCAAACCAGTTGGCTATTTACAAGTGCAGCCGAGAAAGAAGTTGAACCAGTGGCAAATAGAGAAATGTGCTTAGAGCCATTAAAACTGTTGTTGAGATCAGATTTTTTATTTTGAATTTAAGTAGTACATAGAAGGATCGAATGAGCAGTAGAAGAATCTGTATTGTAAACGTACGTTCGTTTGTACCTTTTGTAAGGGATTGGGTGAAAAATGTGAAAGTCAAATTTTTAAAAAAAATCTTTTAATTGAAAAATGAGCAGGGATACAGCATAGAGAAAACCACGTCTTAATTCTACAATAAAATCAAACAACTTTTCAGCCATATCGATTTTGGGTGCCCGTCTTGTTGTTTCCAGGCTCGACGACTATGATGCTGGGGTACCAGTTCTCCTATTCAGAGACTTTTCTTGTGATATTTTTTATTTTTTTTTTAATCCGACCGACCAGCCGACCTGATATCAAGAAACGCATTCGACGCTTAACGATTAAAAAAAGGGGGGGGGGAGGGGGATGGCCAACAAGCGATGCAGGGACGGGTCAAAATGAGAACAGAAACAACAAAGTTCTGACAATTTCCACAAGACTTAATTTTACTCAATTAACCATGATCTCCATAGTCGTTTGTGTAAAATTCAAGATAGAAGCGGAACCATGAATCATACTTTAAAATCTTTTCAGAATCACGAAGCTTTGTTTTAGAAACTCGGAAATCATGCCTGACAACAACACTGACGAAAGCTCAACAAAATACATGCACGAATTTTAATTAAGTAATTAAAATTACTTCCGATCCAGGGATTGTACAAAATCGCTTTTAAATATTATGAATCATTGAGTTAAAGAATACATGAAGCCTCGAATGATTTGGTCTCTATCCTAGGCTGATTGTAAATGTCGTGGTATGAAGACGTTGCAATTGCCTCAGAATAGATAAAAACATGATTTTGTCAACTTTTTAATGTTAATAAACTCGCCCTTTCTTCATTATTAGCTATTATTGATGTATTGTATTCACTTAATTTTCGCGTCATGTTATGCTCTCGACACTTACTGTTCCACATCACTTTAGGGAAATTTTCATGTAATAAGGTCATTAAAGGAGAGGCATCACAGGATATCTACGAACTATGAAGCTTCGCGTGACTGCTCGTGACTGGGTACCCTAAGGCACTAGCCGATGTCACGCAAACGGGAAGCGAAGGGGACCAAGCGCACTATCTGTATGGTTGCGTCCAGATCTTGCCGTAAGATGCGTTTGTAAATAGCGTCCACATGCTTTTTGGTCAAAAATCCCGACGTTTGTCTGTTTCTAAAGCAACAAGACTTAATTGGTCATAAAAAAGATATACTCAGTTGCCTCTTCCTTCATCAGCCGTTTCTAGCCCCACCCTCATTGAAGCGTCCAGAAGCCAGGTTAAGTTTTTTTCACCTTTGCTATCTTCCACTGTTAATGGTCAGGAATCAGAGATAGCAGAGTTACTCGAAGATCATTAACAATTCTCTCACGAAATTTCATATATAGAATATAGGAGGTTACTTGAAAAAATAGGTAGCAGTCTCGAAGAGTGTGGAATATTTTGTACTGGTGCAAGGACAAGATACAAGCTGAAAACTTACATAATGTTCACACGCTTTTCAAAGAAATGGAAGCCAACAACAGTTTGGGAATTGATCGATTGGAAAACTTGAAGGAACTCTTGAGAGTCCTTGAAAAATGACACCTATTTAAAGAAGTTCGGAAGTTTGAGATTAAAAGAAGGAAATACAACGATTTGCTTCAACAGATCAGCGAAGCTCTCGACGAGAGCATTGAAATGGAACAACTTATTTCAATTTGCAGAGGTAAAATACTCGCGGAAAGAGAGGGAAGTATTGATGATACCCGCTCCTTGTTAAGAGAACTGGAAATTCAGAACAAGTTGGAATTTAGCCGACTCCATATCCTGAAAGAGGTCTTGAAGTCAGTGCAGAAAGAAGACTTGCTTAGAGAGGTGGAGGACTTCGAGCGATGGCGAAATGACGAAGATGAATCAGCGTGCAGAGGAGGTACGTATCTTTCTCAAATCGAAAATCTTGATAAGATTATCGCACTTCGTTTTGGTCGTTTCAATCATTTGCTTGACTTGTAATAAAACGGTTTCAGTCGAGTTATTATTAGTGCTGATTTGTCTACTTAATATGCTTTCCATTATTGAAAATGCGTTGTGTTATCAACAAACACGTACATTGGAAGCAGACCCAACCATAATTACTGGGTAATAACCTAATGTGGAGACATTTGATCTCAGGTAACACAGTGCAACTATCACTTAATAGTGAAAAGTGTTTAAGAAAACAATCGATAAATCATGACTAATAAAAGTGACGATAATGGTGATGTAACTGTGACATCGACAGCGGCATTCACAATGTTAGTTGTAGTTTAGTGAAAGAGAGCAAAATTGTCAGTGCAAGTGACATTGTTAATACCAGAGACATAGGCAGTGATACTGCAGTCAGTGACTGAGTCAGTGGCAATCGCAGTTGCAGCATCAGTGAGTGAGTTTGTTATATTGAGAGCCAATGTCAGTGCCATACAAATGGGCATGCCAGTGTGATCAGTGTAAGTGACATTGCCAGTAGCAATGCCAATACTGGTGATGGTGGCCATTCCAGTATTTGTGCTAGTATCAGTGGCAGTGACAGTAACTAGCAAAGCCATAACTGTGACGTGAGAACTGTGATTGAACAGTGCATTCTTCTGTTACTTGAAAGGGTTGGTTTGTAGGGAAACGCTGGTGCTGCATACGGCAGGTACAAAACGCAGGTCACAGGTCACAGGTCATTGTTTTACCTTTACAGAAAGTGTCCTAAGCATTCATAAAAGCTAACCTTAGGCCTAAGGTTAGCTTTTATGAATGTTTACGATACTTTCTTTAGAGGTAAAACAATGACCTGTGACCTGCGTTTTGTACCTGCCGGTGCTGCTTAGGTGGGCGAGTGAAACAAGAATATTTGGTTTTATGAAACAAGTTGTCAAAGGCCAAATTGCCACCATGAAAAAATTAGATGACTAATTAACGTTTTGAGAGTCAATACACTCTGAAAAAGGGCTAACGCTTGAACGTCGAAAATCCATTTTTCCCAGTGATAACTCGACCCTTTTCAACTTGTTTGGTGAAACTGAATTTTAATCTTTCCTCTTTTAATAGTATATAGTGGGAGGCGCGGTGGCCTCATGGTCAGTGTGCTCGACTCCGGATCGAGTGATCTGGGTTCGGGTCCTGGCCGGGGACATTGTGTTGTGTTCTTGGGCAAAACACTTTACTCCCACCGTACCTCTCTCCACCCAGATGTATAAATTGGTACCGGCGAAATGCTGGGGGTAACCAGCATCCCATCCAGGGGGGAGTAGAAATACTCCTAGTCGCCTCATGCTACAGAAACCGGAGATAAGTGCCGGCCTGGTGGGCCTTCTTGGCTTGTAGCGAACTTTATCTTTTACCTTTACCTTTTAATAGTATCAGGCATGTAGGTCAGCTTTCTGGTAATGACTTTGGCCAAAAGGGAATTTAAATGGAAAGCATTAATAATCCCATTCATGATTGACTCCTAAAAACCGTCCCTGGTTGACGAGTAAAGTCATGTAGTGTTAATAGAATAAAGCTGAGTAAAATCCATTAACAAGGAAGGATTACGTTTTAGCAAAGGTTGGCCGTGAAGCTCTTACATTTCAACAGACTTAACTGATTAGAGTGTAATGTGAAGTGCTTACACTCTAATCAGTTAAGTCTGTTAAAATCCATTAAGGCCCACTCATAGGAGTCAATGGGTTAAAGGAGATCCAGAGCTACAGGTCTTGGTGTTTTAAAATATGTAGTGGTACCTAATTAGGCCTTGGGCACTCGACGTTGTCTTTTCACATGTTGTTGTTTGGTGCCTTTTATGATACAAAAAAACGCAAGTAAGCTTCAGCTGATAGCTCCTCATTTGCTATTCACAATAATAAATAACATAATTAAGCTTTACGCTATCAGTCTAAGACTGTTTAACATGTTTTAAACGTCTTGTCATTGTTCAAGAAAGTACATAACAGAACCTTTATTTTTCTAAGATGGCAATTTGTAAGAGTTGCACCTCATGAAGGTGTGTTAAGTCAGTAACAATAATCCACCTTACCTTCCATTTTCGGATCCAGAATCCCTTTGCCGAGCATCTCCATTGGCAACACCGCTACCAGACCGGTTCCTATTGCTTGGGACCTGGGTAATGAAATCGACAGTCATTTGCAAATAACCGGATTTCTCTTCCAAAGTATTGCCTACCTAACTAACATTTGAGATAACCTTTAACCCCTTTTCTCCTTTTTTTTCATTTTGTTTAG
>NC_090896.1:3393048-3408048 GCF_036669925.1 Montipora capricornis
CCAAGTCATAGGAGTTATGCAAGCCATTACGGTTAGCCTAAATTACACATTGGCTAGCCTAGTTAGCACTACAGTTAGCCTACAGTTCCTTCTGTAGGTTGCGCTTATTGGGATCATCGATTTCTGGCTTGCTAGCTCGCACTGTATCCAAATTCAGTAGCTTATCACAAGCAGTAATGGAGGTAAAGTTTTATATTTCAAGAATCAAGTTTTATTAGACAAAGGAAAATAATTTGTTCGTTTTTAATCTTTTCAACTGAAGCATTTTCATGTAATTACTTTCTATTGAAATATAAGGTTTTTGCAATGTCTTATATAATGTAAGACAACATATAACAAATTAGACCATGATCAACTAACTTTAATTCTGCTTTAACATTTGTTTTGGAGATTTCAGTTCCACTTTTAAATTGTAACTAATGATTCTAGCAGTAATTACCACGCTATGAGCATTTCTGAACTGCTTTTTGCTATTTTTAGCTATTTTTTTAAATTAAGAAGCTAAACATTTTCAAATCTACCTGTGGAGCATCACTTTATAACATGAGAATATTGTTATTAGGTAATATTAAATGATTCTAAAGAATAACATTCCGAATAACATGTAGCTATACAAGAATGATTTTGTATAGCTTACAACAACTTAAGGCTTTGCAGCTCCCTATTAAAACTATTATTGCAATAACCACAATGTAAATGTAAATACATTTTGTAAATGTAAACACGACACTTTTTTTTCCTGCCTACCAAGGTTGCTAGAAAAAAAAAACTTGCTGACCAGAAATCAAGAGTTAAATGGTCGGCCCCTTAACCTCGTCCGTTCGGTCATTACAGGGAAATCTCAGACCTCGGTCTGAGAGTAATGACCTCACTCTCGGTTAATAAGTGGTAATTCATTGGATAAAATAATAATACGTGGTGAGAGAAGCTGCTCTAAATTACAGTTGGTCAAGAAAATGTCACGGTTGACTTCTGAGAGAGACATGAAAGGTGTAAGCTCCGTGTCGACTCCGAATATCACGGGCCCCGAGACACCATCGATAAAATATATCTCCACTTCATTTCATTTACAGGGATTAACATGTAACATCTCTTTCGGTACGAAATTTAATGCATATATGCTCCAGTTTGACAATTAAGATCGGCCCAGCTCCTACGAGTCTCCTATAGCTCAGTGGTAAAAGCATCCGACTAGTAATCAGTAATCGGAAGATGGTAGGTTCGACTCGACTCCTGCAAAGGAGCACTCGGGTTTTTCCCGATTACGGCCGAGTCACCATCGCCAACAATAAGCGCGATAACGGTTGGACTATTCAACCACTCAAAGGATTTACTATCCAGCGAAAAAATGTCAATACTTCATGGAATCGCATACCTATAAGGAATTCTCGCCGTCTTATTGGCTATCAAGACGAGGTTGCGACTTTCTAACGACGCTGTCCGATATTGAACCGTACCATCGCGTGGCCTTACGTAGCAACGGAGGCAAAAATTGGAAACAACTATCTTTCCAAAGCAATCTTTTTCCCTTTACAGTGCAGAAGTAAGGAAGAAGATTATTCTTGTTTTTCTTTTGGCTTGGACTGAACAATCGAAACAGACAGCTCTTTGAAATGGCATTTTTTATCCTGCATTGAATACTGCAAAATTCGCCAAAAGGTAAATTCAAGGACGAAAAACCGATATCGCACCCATCGCAATATCGGTTTTTCGCGTGAAATTTTACGTTGGAACTGCCTCATCAGGTGGTGAAGTTTCCGATATCCACGTTTTTCAAAGGTGCACATTTGAAATGGTATGGTATTCTGCAATCACTTTGGTACAGGTTTGTGATTCGGCAGCTTGTAAGTGCCATCCGACATGCGATATCCGACATGCGATATCCGGCATGCGATATTCGACGGGTTTGGCGGGGAGAAAAACGTCCTGAAGAAGACGAGTTTGGATCCCTTTCATCCCTAATGTAGCTCACTTGACATAGCAATGACACACGTATCTCAAAACAAAGCAACTTCCACGTCTTGGATTAGGGTGTATGCCATTTAATGTCGTAGCCAGGAATTCTCAATTTATTCGTTTGTTCTTCAGATTTTTTAAGAAATGTATATTTGACTTGAGAGTTTTTTGTCTCTGATTAGCCTTTGTTTGTTTTCCTTGCTTCTCGTTTCCGTCAGTTGCAACAATACAACGTATACTTCTCAGTTTGTTTGTTCCTTTTAATTATCTAGCGTTGTGTAATTTTCTTATAGACAATCGACCACGTTTTTTGTAGTTACTTGTCTGTTAATCCGGATTAGCTGGCACTCATATATTGTTTGTTGTATTTTTGTCAATTCGATGTGGGTTTCTGTTCGGATTCAAGTCAAAACTCTGTTTGTATTTGATCTCTGTGTTTTGTTTCCTTTGACAATGAATTGCCTGAAGTAAAAGGTGTTCAGTATTTCAAATTGTGCAAGGATCCGTTAACAATTGTTAGGCTCCGTTTTAAAAGCTTACTTAACAGGTGGTGATGTGTCGATTCATTTAAGGTATCAAGATATCATCGCACCTACTTATTATTCAGAGTCTAGCAAAGGGCAAAGTACTTCAATCCTGTCACATGAGTCATGTCATAGTACTCCGCGCTTATTGAAACCATCTCAAGAAGTACATGTTCTTACCCTCAAACTTCGGTCCTATAAGATTGTTTCATTCTCTACCGTCCTCCTTTGTTTCCAAAGGGACTGTCGAACGCACTTCAATAATCCGAGATTATTACTAATAAGTTCCCCTATAAAACTGAAATAGCGTGGATTTTCGTCTGAAGTAACCCCACTGGCTTTTACTACTTTCGTTTATGCTTACCAAAAGATCCTAAAGAAACACGACCGAGTTTATAAGTTACCTATTCTTGTTCTTACGCTATTAACTATGGTCAGTAAAAAAAACACCCTTTACTTAATCAGAACGCCTCGGGAGATCATGCTATTGTTCGTTGACAGGACAATTCGTCAAAATTCAATAGCATCTTTAAAACAAAAAGGACACAAAGCACCCATTTCCCCTTCTGGATAATTCTAAATTCGATTAAATCGTTTCCAGAAGATATATGTAATAATGCAGGCATTATTCCCACTGATTACTTGGCAAAAATTGAGGCATTTTGTTAGTAGAAAATATTTTTCTCTCCTGAGGCTGATTTTGAGGGACAAGTGGCGTAATGATTGTTTTCAGGGGATGAGCAAGTAACAGATTAATTTGAAATATCCATATACTAGGGTATTAGTAAATTAATGTTGGCGGGCTCTACGTTATATTGCTCTTATTCACAATGAAATAGAACTCGAATCACATGTCAATCAAACCATGAATTGAGAGAGGGAAACAAACTGCTTTTATTCAGTTAGCTCGCCATCGAAACCACATGCTAAGTTCGAAGATCAATTTTGGTAGGTACAAATATTGAATTGAAGCGCTGTGTAGTTGCCACTGGATGATAGAAACAGAATCTTTGGTCATTCCGTAGCGCCACTATTTTAACTATTTTATATAACACTACTGATATCATGTTATCTGGCATTACTTCTTTGCGAAGCTTCAAAGCTGATATTAATTAAATGAGTAACCATAGCTTCAGTGCCAGTGCTCTGACGAAAGTGGAACAGAAGTTGAAGACAGTCGTCAAAAACCGAACTAAACGGCCACCTTAGCGCAGAACATCGCGAGCTAACTCACCTACGCTTTGTTCCTAAACACATCTTTAGGATGCTATATATATTTGCAAAACTGGCCAGATTGAAAAATCCTGTGAGTTTAATGTGGCCAAGAAGAACTTCACAACATTTGTATGAATTCCACCTCAGTAACAAACGTTTGTTACGAAGATCTTAAATCTTAGAGTACGAGAGCATCTATCGGATCGTTTGGCTAAAAAAAGTTGAACAAAAACTCCGGCCACTTCATCTCGAAAATAATTAAATTTGCCTTTAGGCGCCCCTTAAGAAACTGCATCTTTGCAATAACAAACTATATTTCTCTCAAAGTGCTGGCGCTTTGACTCGAATTGGACGCTCTTTTGAACAGAAACAAATCTTTAACAGCACTGTACAGTAGTTTGACGTCCAGAATATATTCTTAGTCGAAATTAGAGAGAGATTAATCCTGTAGAAAAAGTAACAAGTCGATTAATTTAAGAGAAAATTAATCATATTAAATTCGATAGTCATCCAATTGAACAACAAGTTTTTGCCTTCTTCCGTCTTTCGAGGCCATCATTTTTACCTCTTCTTCAGGGCAATGAAATGAAACTGCAGCGGTTCCTGAAAGGTGTAATAACTCTATTCCATGGATAAATGTGCCGGAATAAGGCACATTTATCCCTGGAATAGAGTTATTACACCTTTCAGGAACCGCCCCCAAGCTAACAGAAGGGGCAAAAACCCGCTGTAAAAGCTACAGTTTCATTTCATTTAGCAAATGTTTATCAAGACTATTCCAATCGTCCCAAGACCCGAAATCACACTATCAATAGATATTTTCAATTACGTTTAAATTAGATTTTCCGAGTATTGTTTGAGGTCATCAAAAGCTCGGATCAGTGGAGCGGTCAACTTCTCACAAAGTAGGTCGCAATCAACTTTGATTGTAAGTCGAAAATTCCCCTTTGAAGTAAAAGTCTTTTTCCGCTGCATAATCTGTTCACCTGGATACATTTTGCTGCACATGGCACTTTGGGTCACGTGGTCAATTTTAACCAATCCGGGGCCGATGAAAAAAGTGGTGAACTTTATAGCTTAGTTGAAAGAGGATTATTTTTTTAATCTGTGATGCAAATCAACTCCTCACTTACAAATCGAATATAACTTCCCGTCATAATTCTTCTCCTGACAATCTACATTTTCACCTTTCGGAACATCATTTAACATTTGTATTTACGTTAAATTTTGTTATAGTGCCTTTCTTGAGTTCTTTTATTTACAAAAAGCAGTACAATCAGAAGTAACTAAATTAAGAGTGTAACATTTTTACAACGTTGAAATGCCCTTTTTTAATTTAAAAATACACAGTTTGAGACTTTTTTTGAAAGAGACTGAAATTCAGTGATAAATGCTAATTACTATCTTGTCCTTTCGACGCCATGTCGCTCAATATCGGCTTTTTGTTCATTACCCGAAGGGATCGGAAAACCTTCCTACCCTTCAATTACTCGTAAAATGGAATTAATTCTACGATAAACCTGTAAAGAGGAAGCTGGCGCGGAAATGACTTATACTTCTGAAATAATTTATTTTTCAGAATTCAAAGAACATTCATGGTCATTTCGGTTTCAAGAAAAGAAATAGGGTCACATTACACAAATTTTCATTCTGAAAATAATCATGCAAATGCTTGGTTTAATATTGAAGCGATTGGAAATAGTTCAGTTAGTCCACGAGTTATGGAAAGTAACTAGAATCATTGCATACGTCGTCAAAAACATCCTACTTATCTCCAGTACGAATGGGGACAGCTATTCTTATTTTCATAGAGTTAAGTTTCCAAAATCCTGAATTCAAGATAATGGCAGCCAAAATCCTGAATTCAAGATTTTGGAAGCCAACATTCATAAAAGCTAACCTTAGGCCTAACAACTTTTGTTTAGGCCTAATTAGGCCCAAGGTTAGCTTTTATGCATGTATAGGATACTTTTTGTATTTTTGTGTATTTCTGAATTCAGGATTTAGGCCTTCCAAAAGCTTGAATTTCCAAAATCTTGAATTCAGGATTTTGGAAACTTAACACTAACTCTAACGTCATAACTCTGTGAAAATAACTCTATTGCTAGTCAACCTCGTCGTTCATAGGACGTTTAATCAAGTCGACGACCAGTTACGAAGAAAATCGCGTTGGAAATTATTTTGCAATTATTGCAAATTACTCTTTCGCATCGTAAATGCGTGCAAGTTATCCAAGAATAAGATTGCTATGAAAGGCGCTAACGTTTCAGGAAATAATTTAAAAGTTCACTGTCATATGCTGAAGCACTCGAAAATGCAAGAAACAGTTCACATTTCACGTTGAAGGTTTACAGAGGCAAAGAAATGTGCCACAACTAAAAACATCACGGAGCCTACACAGCCATTTTCATTGCCTAAAAAACAATTATTTATGTTTTTGTTCACTGTTGGCTGATAAAGCTCTTTCCCATTCTCCTTAGTCAAATGTTTCAGGGAAAAGGAAAACCATCAATTATTCCTGGTCATCACGAGGTAATGGACCTTCCATATGTCATAGAACCCAGAAAACGTAAATAAATTGACGAACTAAATTCGAGTTCTACTGAAGAATAAATTCTACCTCCGTTTGAAGTCGAGACGTCAGCTCGGTTAAGATCACGTGACTGGCTAAGCTGCCAAATGACTCTATTAGAATAAATAAACTGAGAACACCAGTGGATTTTTAGACGGTGATTGAAATGATTACTTTATGGAGCTTTCTCGAAAGTTGTAATTAATCACTATTAGTTATTTCTTATGGCAGGTCTTGGTGATCAATCTTATTTTAACAGCCGCGGTATATAGTAAATAAATTTCTGGACGGGAACTTCATCACGTAGTAAGAAAGCAAGCATTGTTATAAAATTTCTTCAATAGGATTTGCCTATTTGTTAAAAAAAACATCATTAACGAATTTCAACTATTTGAAAAAAAACTGTTCAACACATTTCTTTTACAAATTAAGTGAATACACGACTAAACATTTGGTAATCCTACTCGAACTATATTAAAAGTTGATTGAAGGTGGAGTAAATGTCAAATTAATCTTTTTAGCGTGTTTCTATTTAGATAATTGGCAAAGTCATGGGGTTTCTTTTAAACACATTTCAAAGAGATTATAGATGTTACAACAACAACAACAACAACAAGGTTTATTTGTACTGTAAAGGTAACTAGCTAAATAACAATAGGTGAATTAAAAATACACACAGTACATCGTCTCGCAAAATACCTAAAAAGCTAAACTATATTGGTGACCAAACAGAACTAGGAATTTTAAATCTGAATGTAATTTCTCGTATAATAATAACGGCAAGACTGTGTTTTTCAGCCCGTCGTCACAAACGTACTCTTGCAAGAATGCGATTCGTTTCTTCAGCTTTGTTTTCCCATAACAAACGTCTACAAAGGGGAGACATTTGTGTGACAAGGGATGGCCGCAAGGCAAATCTGGTAAAGAGGTTATCTCGCTTAGAAATGCAGCACAAATTACATGCAGGATGTTGCCGTAAGAGTCAAGAGGAAGACGAAGATTTCTGTACTAAACTTACTGCGATTTGTTTACTTCAATCTTGCAAAACTATTGCTTCAGTTTCGTCGATGATTGTCTTCTAATCTCCTATCTGTGCGTGTGATAAGTAAGAAGTCAGAAATCCGCGAAAAAAAAGTCGAAACGTGCTTTGTGTAATAATGACTCCAAAAATTCTAACGGACGTGTTTTTAACTCTTCCGGAACTGCAAATGAACAATGCGAGGATTTTCCATCGAGAGATTGCCGATAAAGGGCATAAATGAGGTTGTCCCGACGTCGGAAGTGAACATATACTTGAAGGTCGAGAAAACATTCAAAAGCCAAGCGTGCTTTATTTAACAAAGCAAATCTTTTTGCTATACTGAAACGCTATACAGTTGATAAGGACCGTATTCGCTTTTGAAATGACGGTTCTTCCAGTACAGATGTGATTGATCGTAAAAATTTGGTCTTTTCTCTTTCTTGTTCTATGATTGAAAGCCGAGAGCTGCAAGCATAAATAAACAATGATAAAAAAAATATTTTAAAAACATATACACAGTTAGCATTGGTGGAAATGTATTTTTTCCTGATGATTTGCTCAAAAGCAGGTGTTGAACGTACGACCGGCTTCCGACAATTAGTTGTGGATGCTTTTCCACTCAGTCAGCTTTAAGACTTAAGAGGATCATTAAACTTGGTTCAGACGTCACTTCCAGGCCTGAAATTGTCGAAATGCCGAGCCTTCTCGCAGTGAAGGTGATGACAAATGTTGTAAATGTCACCTTAATCCCTCTAAATGAGTAAAAGACATGACTTTCTTGTATGATGACAACTGTGATGACTTGGGGATGTGCGAGTGATTATGAACATGCAGGATTTTAACTTACGAACTTTTCAGTAACTATTATTTTTCGATCCTATAACAGTTTCTATTATTTTTGTTCATTGCATACAACGCTGAGCAGCTCTATCAGTTTTATCTCTATTTTAAGGCATTTGACAACGAAGTTTAAATGCAACGTCCAAATTCACTGAAATTGGAAATTCTCTTTCTTCGTTACGCAATAAGCTGCAATAGTCCGATTTTTTTAAAAGGGCGATCTCATTACCATTGGAAACATGTTTTGAGGGTATTAAAAAGATGAGATGAGAATAGTCCCTAACAAAGGAAAAAGCAAAAACAATTTTATTTAAATAGTCTGGGTGATTGTGCGCAAGCACACCAAAAATCTGCCGAAAATAATGCAATTTAGAACCGGTCCCGCTGTTTTGAAAGCAAATATGAGTGTCCAGCTCCTTGAATTGAAAATTTAAAAGCCAACTTGACAACCACGCAGAATTTTAAATTGACTTCAAGTCATTAAAATGATAATTGCTCAGTCATTTGCCTGAGAAGTGGAGACAACTTTTCCATCAAAGAAGACCCAAATCAAAAGTGTTAATTTCCTGTCCACACTAAAATTGTCGTAAGTCATGATTTCGTACCCTTCTCTGTAACTCTGTTTGCTGTAATATACATTTGTTTTTCAGCAGATCGTCAAAGCTCTTCAAAGAAGAGCGGAAGTAATGTGGAATGATAAAGGCCAAGAAAGAAAACATTAACCTTCCCAACATATGATTGGCTAAATCGAGGGAAATAAATAACTTATCATATGGTCTTTTCGGCACAACATCCCGAGACGTGCAATGAAGACTCTGCTCTGCGTCGTTCTTTTTTTATGTAAGTAGATAAAGCTATATTTTACTGTTGGAACACTGATTTGACCAACGACCGATTTTCGGTAAAACAATGACTTGGTAACGTTATAATTTTAATTTGTTCTTAGCGATAAAATTTAGAAGCAAAAAGATTTCCCGCCTGTTGGAAATAAACTAAAAACGATGATCACAAATAATTAAGCATTTCATGTGGATTAAGATCTTGCATTGGGATAAAAGAATACTAACATTTTTGTCCTTTAGAGAAATGTTATCAGTTACGCCGGTTACTCGTTGGTGAAAAGTTAGAATCAGCGATATAGACTTTGAGAATTGGTCCAAGGTGGTTTACTTCTGTTCCTCAGTTGAAATTGGGGGAGTAGGCGGTAAATTGGTCCGTGGCCGCAGTGAAGGCCGAAAGCGGACTTTTCGTCTCTTAAGGCGCTTTCCATTTGAAAGAAGTGGCCGGCTAGACCGAGAATTGGGAGGGACTAACTGTACAACGTACACATTCAAATGAACACAGTTCGAGGATGATATATACTCCTCCAGAAGAATACGAGGCGTTATCATGCATGCGAGTTTCCTTCCCATTGTTGCATTTTCTTTGCAAACTGATGGATCTGGGCGGCCAGTTTCGACAGAAGGAAAGCTCCCTTAGCAAACTTGCCAATTCTACAAAAGCGTTTAATATAAGTGTTCAAAACAATTTCGATTCATTAATTTTGAAGACAAATTTACTTTCCCTGAAATAAAAGATAGGAAGATTATCACAGTCAGCCAAGCAACTTAACCCTTTGACTCCCAGAAGAGATCAGTATGTAAATTCTCCTCACAATTTCAATGAAATTTCAGTCAGACAGGTATTGAGAATGAAGATGATTATCAGCTTATCAGGTGTGACCTTGTCATAACACCAAATTCTCATGACTACGTAACAAAGAACTCTATGGTACTAGTTGGAAGAATGAACGTTTTGACCTTGCGAATGGAAGGGTTGATAAGCAGTAGCAAGCATTCCGAAAAAGTCTAGGTTTGAACAGGATTAGAACCCATGACCATAATGCTTAAGATACTGCTAACTTTGATGACCTATTTTATGTTCATTCCCTAGTTTAAATACATCACATTTTATTTTCCTGATTTTAATAGTTTAGTTAGCTATAATAGACCTAGCCGGATAACTCAAATCTCCTGGAATTAATATTCTTTGTGTATTGTATTTGCATGCCATGAATGTAGTATTCACATTTAAATGATATGGAAATGCCTGGAACAAAACTTTTTATTCTCAAAGGATTTGAATTGGGTACAACACTGAGTTAGCTGCTTAGATCTATTCATCAAAAGAGCGTAGAGATTGAATAGTGTTTCCACATGACGTCACGACGGCCATGTTGGTGCTGACCTAAACAGTGGAACGGCCGCCATGTTGGTGTACCCAACTGATCCTCCGGGAATTGAGAATTGAATTGTCATGCAAACGTTATCTTTTGTTTCGGTGGAAAAGCAAGGTTAATAATCACGCGAGTGAAAACACTCTATACAGGATGGTCACGGATTGCACAAAACAAGACATTTGAATTGATTTGCGTTAATTTGTTGATCACATTTTACAGTATCCCCAGTAGGCTAGTTTCGAATTTTTGCAACAACAACAAAAGAACAGAGTCGAGGTTCAGGGGAATAATTAGCGTTTTGTTTTGTTCAAAACAAAGAAAAATGCAAATTATTCCCGTTAACCTCGACTCTGTTCTTTTGTTGCTACACAATTGGAAACTAGCCTATTGGCGCTCCATCGCTAGAGGTCAAGACACTCAAATAAAAGTTACTTTCCTTTCCTAACGTAATGGGTGTCATTTAAAATGAGCACCTCTTGCTTAGCCGCCTGTGAGAAAAGAAAACATTGCAAATCTTAAAGAGGACATCAGAATTCGGAAAATCAAAACTCAAAAGTTCTACTTATCGTTTGCCTTATTTTGCCATTTCTGCTTGAAAATTTCCTTTGATATAAACAACAACGATAACGGGTACTGACGTGAGACGCGCGCAATCTCTTCTTCAGTTCAGTGGCATCACAAACTTCCTTGCAATGTGAGGTTTGTGACGTCATCGCAGGATCGGGCCCATGCCTCTCACGTCCATAGTCGTGGGACAGATGACTTCAACCTTTCTTTTACCAAAATTTTCTCCCACATTTAGGTGGACTCAAGCCGACCACAAGGGCGTACTACATAAATGAGAACAAAGTGAACTGGGCACAAGCCACTGAGCTCTGCCGGAAAAATGGTTCAATCTTGGCAGTGGTCGACTCGCAGCAAAAGATCGATAAGCTATCAAACATGCTTTCATCTCTAGGACATCAAAGCGGCAATGTCAAGTTCTGGATTGGGTTGAAAATTAATCAATCTATAGAGGAATTTGTGTGGAGCACTGGGGAGATTGTAGAAGGATCTTTCCTAAATTCTACATGTGGCATAAATCCAAACTTAAACAGAAGACTTTATTGGTGTTTTCTATTCAAGAATGTTAATGCTAATTCTTCGTGTTTCGAGGCAAGGTTATGTAGAAACGCTTTTCTAAGATTCGGCTTCATATGCCAGTCTTTATCTTCTGCAGGTAAGGCCAGCCAGCTCTAAATTCTTTTTTTAAAAATCTATTTTATCGTCAGTCTAATTTTTTATGAGCTTCTCTCGATATTAATATAAATTGTGTCTACTGAAAGTTCTGCCAAATAGAGTAGCACTTAATAATTGACTCAGTTTTCCTCGAATAATACTAAAACCAATAACTGCATCTTATTAATCGTAACTATTACAAAATTCTAGAATCTGATTGGTCATCAACAGCCCTGATTTCAGCATTAATCATAACCAATACAATTTTCTCAAATTTGATTGGTACATTAACTACTTTATTTTTCACTAATTATGGTTGAATCGGACAGTGAAATCGGACAGTGGGCTGTAATCGGATACGTGAAATCGAACAGTTACATCAGCCAATCATATTAAGTGTACTCAGCTTAATCCACCAATCACAATTTATCACAATCACCATAGCAACTACCACTTACCCTACCAAACTGAGATTTTCCAAAATGGACAAATTTGTAACATTAGACAGTGAAAAAGGAATGCATTAATTTTGTTTTCTCGGAAATTGTAATGGTTATGATCAATTGGTAACAGGACTTCGTGTCGTCCAATGTGGTCTGTAATCATACTCGTGATTAAACAAATCGGACTCCCGCTAAGAGGTCGTCCGATTTTGTCAATCACTCGTATGATTTCAGATCAAATTGGACGGTACGAAGTCCTATTACCATTATGAACTGTACTTGAAATCAACTGGAGTCGAAAAGTACATGGAATTGCATCTAGATTTCGCAAAATTTGCCAATACATGAAAAACATACATTTGAACTGCGGATAGACTCGGAAGCATGTAAAGAAATTTGATCGTCGCTTTTACAATCGAGCCGTAAGTATCAACGAAAAAAAGCCTGAAAATTCAGGCTTAAACGTGTTTTGAACACCTATCACGGGCTCCCTGTGGGTGCAAGTTCCACTGAAGCCTGATTTTTTGGGGGTTTTGTTTTGTAACTGCGTTGATAAAAAACCCCACATGCTTTTATCTGCTCTTCAAATATACGACTAGCTACGGCTTTATTCTAAAAAAAGCTTCATAGACAGCATCATAAATGATTACTAAAGTGGCTATTGAAAAAAATGTGTATTCATGATTCTAACAGATTGTTCATTAATCACCTCTGCAGAAGTGCCTTCCAACCTTTCTTCTACTATCTCTCCTATCACCTCACCAACAGAATCTGCTTCCAAGAAGTCAACTGTAACTTTAAATTCAAACATTGCTGTCGAACCGACATCAAGTCCTCTTGCAGAGGAATCTACGACAGCAGCATTGCAGTTTGCGGCACCAACTTCTAGAAACACAGCAACAAATGCCCTCCACGCTCAACCAACGCTGACTGTGTCTACACTTTCACAGTCAATTAGACCTCCGGACAACAGAAAAAGTATCACTACTTATGTTATTTCACACAACACAGCATGGACAACTACATTGCAGCCTGCGACATCTATTTCTACAAACATAGCAACAAATGTCCTCCATTCTCAAGCAACAGTGACCGCGTCTACACATTCAGAATCAATTAGAACTTACGACAACAGAAAAAGTATAACGAGTTCTGTTGTTTCACGGGAAAAAGTGGAGAGTCCCTTCAACGCCAAGTTAATTACTTCAACTTCTTCGTTTTTAAGTACCATTGCAGATTTTGAGGTTAACGATAGGACAGAAACGGATAATCCAGTAAGTTTCGACTCCATTAAAAAGTAATATCCATGATCATCAACTGAATCCATTAAAAAAAAAATCACTCCAAAGGAAACTGACAGGTATCATGAGTAGTTAAATCTAAACGTTGATCATTTAAACCTAGTTTCGCAGTAACAAAACCACGTTCTGATTCATTTTCTTTTGGTATGATCATTGTTAAAGAAAACTAAAGACTGTTCACGAAGTCAAGACCGCAGTGACAAGAAGCAATTTGCTTAATCAACCAACTCCTAGAAAGTTCTATGGGTTAAAAGTATTGCTGAAAACCTCGGTCTAAGATTAAATTCCTTGAAATAATCGGTCGTGTCTTTCTTCGTGTTTGGATTGTTCCTGTTGTTTTGGGCATATTAGTGAAACGAGGAACAATCAATCATCAAGACAGCAGAAGGGTTTTTAATTCGGAATCCGCAAATTTGATAACACATTCTTGCATTCCCTCGAAGCTACAGAGACTACCCTCGTAAACTCGTACAAATCCTGATTTTTATTCCCAGATTTTCAAAATCCTTTTATTGTTTTAAGGTGACTCTTCATAGTGTATGGAGTTTCGTTACTCATATGTCAATTGACATTCCAACGTAAGATAAAAATCGCACTTGGTCGATCTCAGTTTGAAAATGAGGCTTAAGTCACTTTCAATAATGACCCATTGGTACTTAATAGCAAATATTTTTCAGCGCTTATCGCCGGCTGAATGCATTTGTATCGTTATTTCATTTGTTAATTGATTTTGATGTCACGGTGGTCACTTGAAAACCTCTGTATTTCGTGACTGACGTACATCAACGTGCAACTGGAAAGAGAGTATAAACAGTTGGCTAAATTTTTTTATCGCTACCTTCTTTTGCCAGGTTTCAGAGTTTATTAATTTTGTGGCATCTCTTAATCCACGAGAACCGCAGTCGCTAGAGGTAAATATGCCAGAATCAACCCACAGACCGACAAGAAAGAGACTACCAGGCGTGAGGTGTTAAAAGAACCCTTAATTCTTTCACTTCGGTTTTCTTTATTTGCGTTCAAAAGACCTTGAAGGGGTTAAAGCAGACAACAGAATGTCAATTAAACGAATGCTTTACGTCGTTTAGCAAATTTAACTCCTTTGGGGGGTGGGTTGGTTTTTGTTATACTCGTTTGCCATTATTTTTTAACATTTTTATTACAATTTCCTCATTGCTGTTTGTTGAAATCAAAGGAAACTATGAATCAAATCGCGATTCGGATCTCAACCGAATTCAACTCGGATTCTTGAGATCAACTCGCGAATGCAAATAATTTAATATGGGATATAAAATTTAATGAACTCGTTGTGACGGAGACAGATTAAAAGTTATCTTCATTTTTAAAAATCAAAAATGGTTTCCATGGAGCATCTTCAATGCCAATTTTTTAAATGGGAAGATTACTGACTTTAGCATGACATGTCGTCACTTTTACCTCTGCCTCAAACACAACACTGACACACAGGGAGGGGCGGCTGTACACAGGCTTCGTTAAACTGACTCTAAGTCGTTCATTGACCTTCACGCATTCGACATAGAAAATTGATGAACAAAAAGCGTTTGAGTATTCAGGTCAGTACAATTAGGTTAAACAAGATCGTCTTACTTTACAACAACTGCTGATTGTTAAAGCTCCTAAACTATAGTACTTCTACGTTTAGTTTTGCAACATAAAAAGTAGGAAACGTACCCA
>NC_090896.1:3415548-3420548 GCF_036669925.1 Montipora capricornis
AAGCGGAAATATCAGCAACGAGTGCTTGAGGTCGAGATGGGATCCTTTACACCCTTGGTTTTCGGAACGAACGGTGGGATGGGAAATGAGTGCCAACGATTTCTTAAGCACTTAGCAGACAAGTTAGTACAGAAGGACGGTGAGCCCTATAACAACGTCATTAATTGGCTCAGAACTGTCATCTCATTTGAACTCTTAAGATCAGTACATGCGTGCGTAAGAGGGTCCCGAGTACCTTTCCGGAATATAGGAGACTCTCTTGACGATTGCCGGATTAATGTCGCCACCGCCGGCATTTAAATTTTTAATTTAATTTGAGTTTTATCATTATCATTATTATTATTACTTATTTTTACCAGATACATGTAAGATTCAAGTTTGTATGAAAGAGTGCTCAATAAAGTTTGTTATTATTATTATTATTATTATTATTATTATTATTATTTTCTTTTTTTGAAGTTTTAAAACAGAGAAATACTTAATTGCTTGTAAATTTATAGTTCTTACCTTTTGGAGATATTTTAATGTTTGTAAATATTTTTATCATGGAAATAAAGTGATTATTATTATTATCATTATTATTATTATTATTATTATTATTATTAAGTAATATGTCCCCTAATTCGCTCAACTTTCAGGTGGTCAAAACAAGATCAACAAAGCCACGTCCATATAAACTTGGTAGCCACACTAGCGACAGCACAAGTGATATTTTTGGCGGGAATAGAATCGACAAAAGATCAGGTTTGGTTCTCCAGTGAACGTCATTCTATTGCTTGAATTTGTGTCTTTATCTCATACGAATAGAGACGAAAGTCGCAATTTTTTTCCTTGCCCACGCTTTTCGAGATCTTTAATTTGGCATCGACGACGATAACAGAGAACAAAAAACATCAGGGCCCAGTTGTTTAACTTAAGCGGAACAAAACTAATGCGTGGTTAAATACCGACCGAGTTTCGATTTTTGCCAGGAGCCCAAGGGCCCCTGTGTTTGTCCGTCAAAAAAGCCTTAACCTTGCGAGTTTATGCTAAAGGAAAGCAAAAACTCTTGACATGATTCTTTCTGCAGTTCATATATCTTACTTTCAAATGCAGTGTCTTTAAATTCACTCTCAAAAAATGACCAGTTAATCTCAGCTGGCTTGACAGCGCCGCGAATTGGTAGTGCACTGCAAAAGTATCGAGGTCATGGGTTGAAATATCGTTTTCAAGCTTTTTCTTTCGTTCCTACTTAAGAAACTTTTATAACTGGAATGATATGGTCCACCAACATTCGCTACAAACATAATCGACAACAGTCAACTGATACCATGGGATAAAGGAAAGTCCTGGGCGAACTGTCTTCATTTATGGGCGACTAGTCTGATATTCTTTTTCTGGTCCCAATGTAGGTGCTGTGCATAACAGTGGCAGCTCTAATTCACTATTTTTATCTGTCATCATTCTGTTGGATGTTAATAGAAGGCGTTATGTTGTATCTCTTGATTATCGAAGTCTATAACACCGAGCTCAGGCTACGTTACTGTTACTTGTTCTCATTTGGTGAGTTCATTTTCCAATATATTGAGTTACATATTTTAAATAAGGTTGCCTCATAAAGCATATGCGTGTAACGTCACAGCGGCTAATTTGGTGTCTTTACAAATGGCTTACATACCCTAGTAAGCTTAATTAAGCAGTGAGCATATCCATAACAACGACAAGAATAAAAAATAGATTACGCCTTCGTTTAGCTTGCGTCTGTAGAGGTATTTCTGAAATTTTAGCTTTTATCCACTTAACAATCAACTGGCCAAAGGAAAGACTACTTGTGGTCATTTGCTCATTTGTTCACTTCTTTCAACAGGGTTTCCAGGTTTAGTCGTAACAGGAACTTTGCTAACTGCCCACTTAACAGACGATGGAATCTATCAATACAGGGCTCGAAAATGGTAAGATCCATCGACGGTCATTGCGACTCTTAGAACTTGGTAAAACATAAGATAAATTCAACTTTACAAAGAAGGTCAGAAAAAGAGAAGCACAGTTAAGGAGTCTCGCTGGCAAGATGAGAAAAGATAGTGTCGGTAATAGCTCATAGATTCGTGAGCAAATCTCACGCCCTCAATAATATCGAACTTGGTGTGTTTTTCCGAATTCAAATTCAGCCTATTTTGAATCAGTTCCCATCAAGGTGTCCCCTTCCAGCTGGGTTCTTAGCGCGGTTGTTAATTCATATATATATATATATATATATTATTCAATAGACACTCTTCAAGCTTAAGTACAAAACTTCATCAAGTCGGTCGATCAATCGAACAACGCAAAACCAAAGCACCGGGAGAGCCCAAAAGCATATGCATCATTTCCATACATTAAAGGTGTGTCAGAGCGCATTAGACGGATTTTAACCCGCGAAAACATTAAGACAGCGTTCAAGCCACTAAAAACATTGGGTCATGTTTTCAAAAAACCTAAAGACCGGCCACAAAAGAACATTTGAAAGGAATTGCAGAACGTGCTCTTTTACATATGTTGGGGAGAGTAAAAGAAGTTGGAGAGTCTCGGGGGGCTGAGCACAAACCTGGAACTAATAAGAATATCGGCTCTGCCGTAAAACAGCATGCTGAAACCACTGGCCACGACATACACCCAAATGATGCAAGCATTTTGGAAACAGGCGCAAAAACCAAGAACAAAAGGCTTTTTCTAGAGTCGTTGCATTCGTTCCTCGACATTCCCCAGGGTTTACGCGGCACTGGTTTCCTCCCTTAGGACCAACGAACAGTGACATCACTTTTCTATATATTTGCATGCCGTAACTTGCTTGTGTATTTTCTCTGAAGAAGGTCGCAGAAGGCGGCCGAAAATTTAGTTTTTTAATGTTTTTTAGATCTGTTTTAACCCCCTCTTTTATAGGACTTAAGTACAACCTTACATGCAAAGCGTTTTTATTTTGTTGTTCTCATTCGTTTGATCCTTAATACGTTGTTCCGATGCATAAAGTTGTGCACTGTACATTGCTGGTATACGCTGAGCTACGTGTCCAACATTGCAACACAGCGCTGTGCCAGGAATGGAGACTTAAGCCGGTAAGGAGTTTAAAAAAAGGCGGCAGCTAGGGCGCCAAACAAACACCAATTTCATTGGTTAATAGAGGGGAAATAAATCTCTCACGCCAGAACTTAATTGCTTTTTCTTTTTGTCATATTAGGTGTTGGCTTTCGGCAGAAAGACACTACATATGGGCATTTGCCGCTCCAGTGATTTTAATAACCTTTGTAAGTGCGCAAATGACTACTATTACATGATTTTCGGACTTTTCTGACAATTTAACAGTTAGATGGCATTTACCATTTGCATTAGGAAGTTAATTACTGATGCTGATGATAATCATTCGCTTGTAACTTATCGCGAATTAGACTAAAATAAAAATGTCTTGGGACCGAAATTAAGTTTAAGGTTATTAACTTTTTCTGAAGTTATTGGCTTCGGCATATTGGCTTAGAGATAAAGAATGTTTATTCGAATTCATTTTAACCTTAGGAAAGGTAATAGAAGTAGTATTGTGCATTGGCAAGAGGCTCGTGACACGGAAGCTTACAACACCTTTCCCACCAAGTACCGTGCCTCTTAGCTAATCAACACACTATATCGCCGTTTACGTTTATGGTTACATCAAACAAGAGAAAGCCATCATTCAAAGTGGGAAAAAGTTGTTTGTTTCGTCCTAGCCATTGGGTCCTAATATGAAGCAATGAACAGTTACCAGACGAATAACATCGAGATTACCCTTTGGCTCATGACAAAAAATAGAACGAGTAGCTTAACTGTCTAACAGCACTCTAGATCGATCTTGATTAAGCACAAAATGACTACCTTTACAATGCTCATCAACAACCGACCGCCATTTGGATGAGTACGCGAGCCAATCAGCTGACAGAATCCGTAGTAATTGCTCATGGGTTTCTTTTGAAATTCAGACAGACTGTTGCTCGTTGCGTATCGCTATTTTGGAAACAGTCCTAAAGTACAACGTTTGGATAACGCCTTGGAAAAAAAAAATGGAAAAGGTGTTTGCTCCAGTAAGGGAGAAATTGCAGATTACATCGCAAAAGTGTTTGCCTATTATCATGGGTGGATTGAAACCAAACTCTAGGAAAACAGACAACTGTAATGTTCCAATGCTATTAGGATAACAGAAGTAGCTAGTCACGTAGGATCTGTTGTTCAATCTTCTCCACCAACAGAGCTGCGATGTCGTAACGTAAAAACGTTACCAATCCAAACTAAATTAAGGTCACTTTCTATTTGCAGGTAAATATGATAATATTTTGTGCAGTTGTCAAAGAAATGATCTCCATGCCGAGTGCGACATCGACTAAACTAAACGCATTGAAGTAAGTAAAGCAACGGAAAGTGGGCCGGAATCCTAGTGCGAAATTAGTTTTGATTTACGTATTAACTACTGACAATAAATCAGCACTTCTAGACTTACTTTGAAAGCTATGCTGCTGTGTACTCTAAATTAATGTGTTTTTTTAACATGTCTTGTACAGCGAATTAATAAAAATGCAATTTCTTCGACCAATCATGACGGGCAAAGGAAATCAGGTGCCTAGCGACAATTGAAGGCGGGAAAAAGTCTGTGATTGGTCGAAAAGATAAAGCGACAACCTAAGCCAATCACAAACCGTCGTTGAGCAAAACCACAGAAACTGGTAATATGTTTTCCACAGTCAGTTAAAAACCACCCTGTATATGTCAGTAAAAACTAAATAATTGATCTTTTATTTCTACATTTCAGGACAACTATTAAAGCATGTGTTATATTATTCCCACTTCTGGGGGTCACGTGGTTGTTTGGTTTACTGAGCCTTGCTGAAGGCGGAGCTGTAACACAATACGCATTCACATTATTCAACTCTATCCAGGTGCGCTTACATGAAGAAATCACATGATTTTTCATAGAGAACGGTATACCAGTATTCTGTTTTTTTTTTTAAAAGGCCTTATTGAGG
>NC_090896.1:3425548-3465548 GCF_036669925.1 Montipora capricornis
GTTCTTTTACCTTTTTAACTCAACTTGTACATAGTTTTATGCTTTAAGTGAGCAAACTCGTATGTTGATGAAACAAAATGTAAACGATGACGTCAGCAAAGATTCCCATAGACTCCGACAGTTGATTTTCACTAGATCGCATTGCTCTGCGCTTCTGATTACGACTCCGACTTCGACTCCGTCGCTAATGAAAACCAGCCTTAAAGATTTAATAACAAAATCTTAAGACATTGTTTACTCCGTCCGTATTTTAGGTTACGGGTTTAATTTACGAGTTACCATCATACATAGCAAATAATCCATAAGAGACGCACTCGAACTCCTTTACTGGGCAGATTCTAAAAAAGTAGCGTCGGTTGTTTCCTTTCATATTACTGTACTACTAAAAGCAATACAATATTGGTTATAACGTTTGCTTGACGCAAACGAAGCTTATAAACTGCTCTTTCATTAAAAAAATGAAATGGATTATCCTGTGTATTTAAACTCCAATTTTGTATTAACCGTCACTTCTGAAGATGTCTGCAGAAGCATACGAAACGTCAAGTAAAAGATAATTTTAACTATGCGTTTATATCTGATCTTTGTCACCGCTGTTTGTGTGTTATTTCTGAAATTTCCACATTATTGATGATTTTAATTAAGTTTGCATGAAGTTAGGTGATATTGTATAGTTCTAATAAGGAAAGGTTTTGAAAAAAATTTCGGAATGAAAAGTAACATGACGTTTCGGCGACGACATGTCACCACTATCAAATGCAAGTTATTGTAAGTTAGGTAGCGTTATATATATAGAATAGAGAGTGGGAAAATACATTAGAATAAACGAGGCGGGGAAAACAGAAGAATGAACAAAATTTAAATATACAGTTTCGCTGGAATGGAGTCATTTTGAGTGTTCAGAGTCGGTCTCTTTTTCCTTATTAAAAGCATCTCATAAATAAGGCACTCAAACTTAATATTTCCACGGCATTTCTAAAAGGTGGTGAATTGCTCGTGAAGATTGTTCGATCTTTGGTTGTGTTTGTCCTTCAGGTGTTTACCGATGACAGGATATTTATGCTCCTCAATGCGCAGGTGGAGATGACAGCTGGTGTAGCCTATAATCAGAATCACACGAGTTACATTGAAATTCATACACAACGCATTGTTTGTTTACAGGTGAGGGCTTTGAAATCTTCAGAGATAAACCGGTTGTCATACACCACGATTTTCTTTCCAAGGTCGCTTAGTTGCCTGCGCACGGAGTCGGCGGCAACTACCTAACTTACAATAATTTGCATTTGATATTGTATAGGAAAGAGAATTCGTCTTTGTTTATAATCGATCACCATTTTCATTTTAAAGACAAAGTAATCACTTTAAGATTGACTTGTAATCAGTATACACGTTGATTTTCGCCCCCTTATTAATACCCGCATGAAATAAATTTCCGGCCTTCCGAAATCGTTAATGATGATGTCAGCAATAAACCTATTTACTGAAGTTTGCCAGCTTCGAAAGAAAAGATTTTGGGATTTACTGACTCAGTAAGCAGTAATTAAAAATAATCAAGCAGGAATTCTGGTCGAATGCTTTTCTATTATTGGGGCAACATTGGAACCATGGTTACTGACTCTGTTGGAACTTGGCCATTAAACGAGGTCTATCCGACAAATTCCTGTCATACTTATTGTCAGGAAATGTCAGAGGGTGACGAATTTAAAATGATAAAAATATAGAAACAGTTATTTCAGTTTTAGTTAAGTTTTGCGACATATTTTGCCTGTTGTTGCATGATATTTGAATCCAAGGAAATGTCTTAGTGTCTGCCAAATCAATAGCCACGGTGACACTAAAAAAGGACAGCACAACTTATTTTTAAGGAATTTTTTTTGCCGTGACAGTTGATGTCAAGGAAGTTCATGTTGCTATGTTGCTATTTATTTTAAATAGCATTATTTGAGTAGAAACCTTCTTAGTAAAACGCGCCTTTATAGTGTTAAAAATAAGCAAGGCCTTTACTTATCTGATAAAAGTTCTTGTTTCGTTCTTCAGTTCATAATGTAATTGTTACACCTTTCGCTGCCACTTTTGTAGGGGGTCTGAGGGTTAGGTACTAAGGGTCACTAGTTTTCCATTGCATATGTTTACTTAATAAGCTCTAGGAAATAGAGATCTACCCATGAGTTTGCTTTGTTTTGTTTCTAAAGGTGAGCAAGTGTCTGGGACACAAATATATATTTATTTACACATATTATTCCGAAACAGAATTTTCATTTTATCCTTAAAGGGATGTGTGTATTTGCCTTCCTGTGGTTTAGGATATAGGGTGATTTTCCGCCGTGTGAGGTTTTAGTTTTTGTTATTTACCACACGTAAATTACGAAAACTAAGACCCAGACAAGACTGACAAAATTGCATCCAGTTGTATTTCTTTAATTTTTTTTCCATTGTTAGAGTGGAGTTCTGGTAATTACCACAGGAAATTACAAAAACAAGCGGCAACATTGACCATGAAATTGGAAATGACATTTGAATCTGTTTCTTCTTTTTTTTTTTTTTTCAATCGGCAGAGGGGGTCTTAGTTTTCGCAGTCACCTCGGGAAAATTACGAAACTAAGATCTCCTGACAATTGACAACCAAATAAAACTTAATGCTTCTTAGTTTTCAGGGTCTTATTTTTCCTTAGGGTAACAACCGGACTGATTCGAACCGTGGTTTTTTTCTACATATAGTGGAAGCTTACTGAAAAGCGAGTATAGATCGAATATCCTATTTTCAAAGAAATAAGCATTTTGACAATGTATCTTTGGATGGGGGCGAATTCTTCTCTGAATATTGGAGTTGGAATGAAAAGGTTTGCAAACTTAATTTAATGATCAGAAAATTCTTTTCTTTCCTCTTTTGTGTATAAATGTAACCCATTGCGAATAATAAAATGACGAAAATTGCGGCTTCAAATGTCAATAAATTTTCAGAGTAAACTCTGCTGTCCAAATTGTCCAGTTTCAATGGAAATTCGCCTGACAGGTTTACAAAACAGGCGGTATACTTCGAAAAGACTTAAAGACGAAGGGGCTTCCGACAACAAACAGTCTGCTCGTTTCGACAAAATCTGATGCCAAGTTGAATTTCCATCAAGGGATTGAGAGCCTATGTAACGAAAAGCAGCCAAGCTGTGGATTCCTATGTGCATAATTGGGGCTCTTTTCGTTTGCGGAGTGTTTCTTCCCCGGTGGGGACATATGATATTCGATTATTTGATGTTTACGACGACTGCAACGAATCCGCTGATTTACGGGCTCATGAACAAGGCTTTCCGTGCGGAGTATGCTCGGATAATCGGGTGCAAGAGACGGAGGCGCGCCACGGATCAAATTGGCAAAATGTCAGTTCGACAAGGGTAGTGAAAAGCTATTAGTTGTTACATGTTAACTTCCGCAAAACCAAACCAAATTTTTGTATAATAAATGAACAGACCTAGTAATGTTGCTGTTTTCGTTTTACAAGGCAAGAGAAAATTTGTCTTCTCGTTAAAAAAAAGGAAAATATGATGAATATATATATACAAACTCGTCATCAAACGTTTGCGAGCGAAGACAATTATTGGACGTTTCCCACGAAAATCGCTCCGATAGTCTACATACGCTGTCAATCAAAATAAACTTCTACTTCCGGCGAAAAAGTACTTTGCTAATATCTCTTAAAATATTTGATCTTCTTGTATGCTTTTTTAGCGATTGAAAGGTGTGACCTTAACCTTTAATTAAAATCAAAAACAAAATTTCAAGGTAGACCGTAACCTTTACTGATCTTCCCTTAACAGATGCACATATCAACTGTAGTCAAATCAAATTATTCCCTTTTTTTGGCTGCAATTTTAAGAACTTTAAGTCTCGTACCCCAATATGACATTTGCAGTCGTTTATTATGATTATTATACTTTTAATCATATTATAGGTTTCTTAGTTTAGTATTTTACAGAAGAAGAGCCTCTTAATTGTTGCAATCTGTAATAAACCATTATCCATCTATCTTATCTATCCATCCTTCTACTTGTTGTGCTTTTTCCACAACAGGTATATATTTAAGAACACCCTCTCCAACTTATTCGTCTCCACGACAGATCAAACCTTAAATTTACAACTGGCCTGAACTGTAAAAAGGAAAGAAGAGGTTTGAGCTGATACAACATCCATAATATCAATAACAACTACAGCCTGTATCACATACTGTAGCATTTTTATTCACAGCCGCTGCTTGTCGCAGCCTGCTTTACTCAGTGCATCCCACGTGAACGCCTATTTGGCGTCTTGTTCATGATTGTGACTACACACATGTACCACTGAAAGAACTTTATCCACGTGTTATTCAAAAAACCACTCTGCACAGACGGCAGAGGTGGTTTCGTAACGGACAAGTAACAAAAACGCCTAAGATCTTTTGAAGATCAAAAAACGGAGGAACGCGAGGTATAAGCTCGATGGAAATGAGGTTGCAAGGATAACGTTTCTCTTTTCTTGGGAGACCGAAGCAAACACGATCACTAACGATCACATGACAACTAGAGTGCTGGATGGGATGGCAGTTTCAATGCTGGTTTGCGCATTGTGATAAGTAGTTTATCCGACCACATTTAACTACTACGAGACACCCCGACAATCCACTTTTCGTTAGCGACGGAGTCCGATTTGGATTCGGAGGAATTGATTAGCATTTGGTGTGAACATCCACCTACTATCTAATATGGTATTTAAGATGGGTTCAAATACCTCTCTCTATAAAAAAATACCTAACATATCTTTCGCTGTTCATTTATTTATCACTAACAATTAGTAAATCGATCTACTAGTACCTTGATCTACAGATGCGAACTGCACGTGTCCAATAATTCATCACAGATCGCTGTTTTCCTCCTTCTTCCGTGTTCCTTTGAAGACTCGCTTCATTTCGGAAAATGCGCAGATGACCGTGACGAGCTTGAGCTGTGAGAAGACCAGGAACATATCATTTATCTCTTTCTTTTGTGTCGAGATGAATCAGAGCAACACACTTCAGTGGACAATTTTTCCCACTCGATATGCAAATTACGTCAATCGTGGCTTCATACTTTGCACGTGAAGTTCCCTTATTACCCGAGTAAATTTCCCCAAGGGAATAAAACTGCATCCACTGTAATAGGTTAGGCTTAGCTACAATAATCCCGAAAATCTATCCGGATAATCTTCGAAAAAGTTCCAAAAATCGTTTACCGTTACATCCGAAACAATGTTAACAAAATATATCAAAGTTAAAGATCTTAAAAGTTCAAACTGCCGCCTCCATTAAAGCTATTGTAGATAAGTCTAGGGGCGCTTACCATTCGACAAAAACAGGCCATTTCCGAGTTCTTGTCTGCCTCCTTTTCAAAGCGAGTCTAAGTGCGAAGTTTTTCTTATGAAAATTAGTTTTCATTCATATGTAAAGTAGAACTAATTACCATCACAAAAACTCCGCACTTACACTCGCTTTGAAGAGGAGGCAGACATCAACAGTTTGGTTTGAAAGTATGCAACCCGCCCAAGTCACCGCGCTAAAATAAACTGTAAAGAGAAAGCTGAAATCATTTATTTTTCAGAATTCAAAGAAAATTCATGGTCATTTCGGTTTCAAGAAAAGAAATAGGTTCACAGTACACAAATTTTCAGTTTCCAAAATCCTGAATTCAAGATATTGGCAACCAAAATCCTGAATTCAAGATTTTGGAAACCAACATTCATAAAAGCTAACCTTACGCCTAAAAACTTTTGTTTAGGCCTAATTAGGCCCAAGGTTAGCTTTTATGCATGTATAGGATACTTTTTGTATTTTTGTGTATTTCTGAATTCAGGATTTAGGCCTTCCAAAAGCTTGAATTTCCAAAATCTTGAATTCAGGATTTTGGAAACTTAACTCGAACTCTGATATCATAACTCTGTGAAAATAACTGTATTGCTAGTCAACCTCGTCGTTCATAGGACGTTTAATCAAGTCGACGACCAGTTACGAAGAAAATCGCGTTGGAAATTATTTTGCAATTATTGCAAATTACTCTTTCGCATCGTAAATGCGTGCAAGTTATCCAAGAATAAGATTGCTATGAAAGGCGCTAACGTTTCAGGAAATAATTTAAAAGTTCACTGTCATATGCTGAAGCACTCGAAAATGCAAGAAACAGTTCACATTTCACGTTGAAGGTTTACAGAGGCAAAGAAATGTGCCACAACTAAAAACATCACGGAGCCTACACAGCCATTTTCATTGCCTAAAAAACAATTATTTATGTTTTTGTTCACTGTTGGCTGATAAAGCTCTTTCCCATTCTCCTTAGTCAAATGTTTCGTGGAAAGTATAACCATCAATTATTCCTGGTCATCACCAGGCAATGGACCTTCCATATGTCATAGAACCCAGAAAACGTAAATAAATTGACGATTCGAGTTCTACTGAAGAATAAATTCTACCTCCGTTTGAAGTCGAGACGTCAGCTCGGTTGAGATCACATGACTGGCTAAGCTGCGAAATGACTCTATTAGCATAAAGAAATTGAGAACACCAGTGGATTTTTAGACGGTGATTGAAATGATTGCTTTATGGAGCTTCCTCGCAAGTTGTAATTTGTCACTATTAGTTATTTCTTATGGTAGGTCTTGGTGATCAATCTTACTTTAACAGCCGCGGTATATAGTAAATAAATTTCTGGACGGGAACTTCATCACGTAGTAAGAAAGCAAGCATTGTTATAAAATTTCTTCAATAGGATTTGCCTATTTGTTAAAAAAAACATCATTAACGAATTTCAACTATTTGAAAAAAAACTGTTCAACACATTTCTTTTACAAATTAAGTGAATACACGACTAAACATTTGGTAATCCTACTCGAACTATATTAAAAGTTGATTGAAGGTGGAGTAAATGTCAAATTAATCTTTTTAGCGTGTTTCTATTTAGATAATTGGCAAAGTCATGGGGTTTCTTTTAAACACATTTCAAAGAGATTATAGATGTTACAACAACAACAACAACAACAAGGTTTATTTGTACTTAACTAGCTAAATAGCAATATATATATATATATATATATATATGAATTTAGGATATAGCTCTTTGGCATTAGGAAGCTTTTGCTTTCATGTTCAAATTGAGCACTCTACTAGGATGAGTCATTGCCGCTAGCAATTGCGCATGCTCACTAGCTCGCTAGTTTGAGCACTCTGGCATGACTTGGATGTACCACATGTGTGGGACATCTGGGGTGGACTTATTTCGTAACCTCCTTCCTCGACATAAGCACTGCACTGATGAGGCCCAGAAGGCCGAAACAGTACTGTCTGCAGTTATATATGAATTAAAAATACACACAGTACATCGTCTCGCAAAATACCTAAAAAGCTAAACTATATTGGTGACCAAACAGAACTAGGAATTTTAAATCTGAATGTAATTTCTCGTATAATAATAACGGCAAGACTGTGTTTTTCAGCCCGTCGTCACAAACGTACTCTTGCAAGAATGCGATTCGTTTCTTCAGCTTTGTTTTCCCATAACAAACGTCTACAAAGGGGGACAAAGTCAAATCTGGTAAACAGGTTATCTCACTTAGAAATGCAGAACAAATTACATGCAGGATGTTGCCGTAAGAGTCAAGAGGAAGACAAAGATTTCTGTATTAAACTTAATGTGATTTGTTTACTTCAATCTTGCAAAACTATTGCTTCAGTTTCGTCAATGATTGTCTTCTAATCTTTTATCTGTGTGTGTGATAAGTAAGAAGTCAGAAATCCGCGAAAAAAAAGTCGAAGCGTGCTTTGTGTAATACTGAATGACTCCAAAAATTCTAACGGAACTGCAAATGAACAATGCAAGGATTTCCATCGAGAGATTTTGCCGATAAAGGGCATAAATGACGTTGTCGCGACGTCGGAAGTGAACATTTTCCTGAAGGTCTAGAAAACATTCAAAAGCCAAGCGTGCCTTATTTAACAAAGCAAATCTTATTGTTATTCTGAACCGATATACAGTTGATAAGGACCGTATTCGCTTTTGAAGTGTGTTCTTCCAGTACAGATGTGATTGATCGTAAAAACTTGGTCTTTTCTCTTTCTTGTTCTATCATTGAAAGCTGAGAGCTGCAAGCATAAATAAACAATGATAAAAAAAATATTTTAAAAACATATACACAGTTAGCATTGGTGGAAATGTATTTTTTCCTGATGATTTGCTCAAAAGCAGGTGTTGAACGTACGACCGGCTTCCGACAATTAGTTGTGGATGCTTTTCCACTCAGTCAGCTTTAAGACTTAAGAGGATCATTAAACTTGGTTCAGACGTCACTTCCAGGCCTGAAATTGTCGAAATGCCGAGCCTTCTCGCAGTGAAGGTGATGACAAATGTTGTAAATGTCCCCTTAATCCCACTAAATGAGTAAAAGACATGACTTTCTTGTATGATGACTTGGGGATGTGCGAGTGATTGTGAACATGCAGGATTTCAACTTACGAACTTTTAACTATTATTTTTGTTCATTGCATACAACGCTGAGCAGCTGTATCAGTTTTATCTCTTTTTCAAGGCATTTAACAACGAAGTTTAAATGCAACTTCCAAATTTACTGAAATCGGAAATTATCTTTTTTCGATACGCAATAAGCTGCAATAGTCCGATTTTTTTAAAAGGGCGATCTCATTACCACTGGAAACATGTTTTAAGGGTATTAAAAAGGTGAGATGAGAATAGTCCCTAACAAAGGAAAATGCAAAAACAATTATATTTAAATAGTCTGGGTGATTGTGCGTAAGCATACCAAAAATCTGCCGAAAATGCAATTTTGAACCGGTCCCGCTGTTTTGAAAGCAAATATGAGTGTCCAGCTCCTTGAATTGAAAGTTTAAAAGCCAACTTGACAACCACGTCGCTGAGTTTTAAATTGACTTCAAGTCATTTATATGATAATTGTTCAGTCATTTGCCTGAGAAGAGGAGACAAATTTTCTATCAAAGAAGACCTAAATCAAAAGTGTTAATTTCCTGTCAACACTAATATTGTCGTAAGTCATGATTTCGTACTCTTCTCTGTAACTCTGTTTGCTGTAATATACATTTGTTTTTCAGCAGACCGTCAAAGTTCTTCAAAGAAGAGCGGAAGTACTGTAAAATGATAAAGGCCAAGAAAGAAAACATCAACCTTCCCAACATCTGATTGGCTAAATCGAGGGAAATAAATAACTTATCATATGGTCTTTTCGGCACAACATCCCGAGACGTGCAATGAAGACTCTACTCTGCGTCGCTCTTTTTTTATGTAAGTAGATAAAGCTATAATATTTTACTGTTGGAACACTGATTTGACCAATGACCGATTTTTGGTAAAACAATGACTTGGTAACGTTATAATTTTAATTTGTTCTTAGCGATAAAATTTAGAGGCAGAAAGGTTTCCCGGCTATTGGAAAAAAAACTGATGACAAATAATTTAGCATTTCATGTGGATTAAGATCTTGCATCGGGATAAAAGAATACTAACATTTTTGTCCTTTAGAGAAATGTAATCAGTTACGCCGGTTACTCGTTGGTAAAAAGTTAGACCCAGCGATATAGACTTTGAGAATTGGTCCAAGGTGGTTTACTTCTGTTCCTCAGTTGAAATTGCGGGAGGGTAGACGGTAAATTGATCCGTGGCAGCAGTAACGCCGATGCCTATTTCCCTTTCGTAAACGGTCGTTGCCATTTCTCAGAACGGTCGTTGCCATTTGAAACGGTCGATGCCATTATTTAGCTCGGAATTACACTCATTAGGTCTAAGAACTCAAAGGTTGCAGTTAATGGGAGTTGTGTCTCGCTGGTCATATGAATTAAGGTTCGGGTTAGGGTTCTGTTTAGGGTGAGGGCTAAGAACCCGAGTTCGAGTTTTGAAAATTTCCGACCTTTTTTTTGCTCCAGTTTTTCTCTTTCTTCCTTTTTTTTTTCCTTTTTTGTCTTAATTTTTCTTAATAGTTTTTCTTAGTTTGTTTCTTTTAATTTTCTTTGAAGTGAAGTGTGTAGTCGAACGTTATAAATGGCATCGACCGTTTCAAATGGCAACGATCGTTCTGAGAAATGTTAACGACCGTTTCAAATGGCAACGACCGTTTACGAAAGGGAAATTTGCAACGCCGAAAGCGGACTTTTCGTCTCTTAGGGCGCGTTCCATTTGAAAGAAGTGGCCGGCCAGACCGGGCATTTGGAAGGACTAACTGTACAACGTATGCATTCAAATTAACACACTTCGAGGATAATATATACTCCTCGAGAAGAATGCGAGGCATTATCATGCATGCGAGTGTTCCTTCCCATTGTTGCATTTTCTTTGCAAACTGATGGATCTGGGCGGCCAGTTTCGACAGAAGGAAAGCTCCCTTAGCAAACTTGCCAATTCTACAAAAGCGTTTAATATAAGTGTTCAAAACAATTTCGATTCATTAATTTTGAAGACAAATTTACTTTCCCTGAAATAAAAGATAATCGCAGTCAGCCAAGCAACTTAACCCTTTGACTCCCAGAAGAGATCAGTACGTAAATTCTCCTGAGAATTTCAATGAAATGTCAGTCAGACAGGTCTTGAGAATGAAGATTGTTATTCGCTCGAGAGGTGTGATTTTGATATAACACCAAATTCTCATGACTACGTAACAAAGAACTCTATGGTACTAGTTGGAAGAATGAACGTTTTGACCTTGCGAATGGAAGGGTTGATAAGCAGTAGCAAGCATTCCGAAAAAGTCTAGGTTTGAACAGGATTAGAACCCATGACCATAATGCTTAAGATACTGCTAACTTTGATGACCTATTTTATGTTCATTCCCTAGTTTAAATACATCACATTTTATTTTCCTGATTTTAATAGTTTAGTTAGCTATAATAGACCTAGCCGGATAACTCAAATCTCCTGGAATTAATATTCTTTGTGTATTGTATTTGCATGCCATGAATGTAGTATTCACATTTAAATGATATGGAAATGCCTGGAACAAAACTTTTTATTCTCAAAGGATTTGAATTGGGTACAACACTGAGTTAGCTGCTTAGATCTATTCATCAAAAGAGCGTAGAGATTGAATAGTGTTTCCACATGACGTCACGACGGCCATGTTGGTGCTGACCTAAACAGTGGAACGGCCGCCATGTTGGTGTACCCAACTGATCCTCCGGGAATTGAGAATTGAATTGTCATGCAAACGTTATCTTTTGTTTCGGTGGAAAAGCAAGGTTAATAATCACGCGAGTGAAAACACTCTATACAGGATGGTCACGGATTGCACAAAACAAGACATTTGAATTGATTTGCGTTAATTTGTTGATCACATTTTACAGTATCCCCAGTAGGGGAATAATTAGCGTTTTGTTTTGTTCAAAACAAAGAAAAATGCAAATTATTCCCGTTAACCTCGACTCTGTTCTTTTGTTGCTACACAATTGGAAACTAGCCTATTGGCGCTCCATCGCTAGAGGTCAAGACACTCAAATAAAAGTTACTTTCCTTTCCTAACGTAATGGGTGTCATTTAAAATGAGCACCTCTTGCTTAGCCGCCTGTGAGAAAAGAAAACATTGCAAATCTTAAAGAGGACATCAGAATTCGGAAAATCAAAACTCAAAAGTTCTACTTATCGTTTGCCTTATTTTGCCATTTCTGCTTGAAAATTTCCTTTGATATAAACAACAACGATAACGGGTACTGACGTGAGACGCGCGCAATCTCTTCTTCAGTTCAGTGGCATCACAAACTTCCTTGCAATGTGAGGTTTGTGACGTCATCGCAGGATCGGGCCCATGCCTCTCACGTCCATAGTCGTGGGACAGATGACTTCAACCTTTCTTTTACCAAAATTTTCTCCCACATTTAGGTGGACTCAAGCCGACCACAAGGGCGTACTACATAAATGAGAACAAAGTGAACTGGGCACAAGCCACTGAGCTCTGCCGGAAAAATGGTTCAATCTTGGCAGTGGTCGACTCGCAGCAAAAGATCGATAAGCTATCAAACATGCTTTCATCTCTAGGACATCAAAGCGGCAATGTCAAGTTCTGGATTGGGTTGAAAATTAATAAATCTATAGAGGAATTTGTGTGGAGCACTGGAGAGATTGTAGAAGAATCTTTCCTAAATTCTACATGTGGCATAAATCCAAACTTAAACAGAAGACTTTATTGGTGTTTTCTATTCAAGAATGTTAATGCTAATTCTTCGTGTTTCGAGGCAAGGTTATGTAGAAACGCTTTTCTAAGATTCGGCTTCATATGCCAGTCTTTATCTTCTGCAGGTAAGGCCAGCCAGCTCTAAATTCTTTTTTTAAAAATCTATTTTATCGTCAGTCTATTTTTTTATGAACTTCTCTCGATATTATAAATTGTGTCTACTGAAAGTTCTGCCAAATAGAGTAGCACTTAATTGACTCAGTTTTCCTCGAATATAACTAAAACCAATAACTACAATTTCAACTGAATTTCTCTCATAGAAACATTTGACGAGAGTTCTATCTCATTAATCGTAACTATTACAAAATTCTAGAATCTGATTGGTCATCAACAGCCCTGATTTCAGCATTAATCATAACCAATACAATTTTCTCAAATTTGATTGGTACATTAACTACTTTATTTTTCACTAATTATGGTTGAATCGGACAGTGAAATCGGACAGTGGGCTGTAATCGGATACGTGAAATCGAACAGTTACATCAGCCAATCATATTAAGTGTACTCAGCTTAATCCACCAATCACAATTTATCACAATCACCATAGCAACTACCACTTACCCTACCAAACTGAGATTTTCCAAAATGGACAAATTTGTAACATTAGACAGTGAAAAAGGAATGCATTAATTTTGTTTTCTCGGAAATTGTAATGGTTATGATCAATTGGTAACAGGACTTCGTGTCGTCCAATGTGGTCTGTAATCATACTCGTGATTAAACAAATCGGACTCCCGCTAAGAGGTCGTCCGATTTTGTCAATCACTCGTATGATTTCAGATCAAATTGGACGGTACGAAGTCCTATTACCATTATGAACTGTACTCCCCTAAATTGAAATCAACTGGAGTCGAAAAGTACATGGAATTGCATCTAGATTTCGCAAAATTTGCCAATACATGAAAAACATACATTTGAACTGCGGATAGACTCGGAAGCATGTAAAGAAATTTGATCGTCGCTTTTACAATCGAGCCGTAAGTATCAACGAAAAAAAGCCTGAAAATTCAGGCTTAAACGTGTTTTGAACACCTATCACGGGCTCCCTGTGGGTGCAAGTTCCACTGAAGCCTGATTTTTTGGGGGTTTTGTTTTGTAACTGCGTTGATAAAAAACCCCACATGCTTTTATCTGCTCTTCAAATATACGACTAGCTACGGCTTTATTCTAAAAAAAGCTTCATAGACAGCATCATAAATGATTACTAAAGTGGCTATTGAAAAAAATGTGTATTCATGATTCTAACAGATTGTTCATTAATCACCTCTGCAGAAGTGCCTTCCAACCTTTCTTCTACTATCTCTCCTATCACCTCACCAACAGAATCTGCTTCCAAGAAGTCAACTGTAACTTTAAATTCAAACATTGCTGTCGAACCGACATCAAGTCCTCTTGCAGAGGAATCTACGACAGCAGCATTGCAGTTTGCGGCACCAACTTCTAGAAACACAGCAACAAATGCCCTCCACGCTCAACCAACGCTGACTGTGTCTACACTTTCACAGTCAATTAGACCTCCGGACAACAGAAAAAGTATCACTACTTATGTTATTTCACACAACACAGCATGGACAACTACATTGCAGCCTGCGACATCTATTTCTACAAACATAGCAACAAATGTCCTCCATTCTCAAGCAACAGTGACCGCGTCTACACATTCAGAATCAATTAGAACTTACGACAACAGAAAAAGTATAACGAGTTCTGTTGTTTCACGGGAAAAAGTGGAGAGTCCCTTCAACGCCAAGTTAATTACTTCAACTTCTTCGTTTTTAAGTACCATTGCAGGTTTTGAGGTTAAAGATGGGACAGAAACGGATATTCCAGTAAGTTTCGACTACATTAAAAAGTAATATCCATGATCATCAACTGAATCCATTCAAAGGCTATGCACCACTCAATGAAAAAATATCACTCCAAAGGAAACTGACGGGTATCATGGGTAGTTAAATCTAAACGTTGATCATTTAAACCTAGTTTCGCAGTAACAAAACCACGTTCTGATTCATTTTCTTTTGGTATGATCATTGTTAAAGAAAACTAAAGACTGTTCACGAAGTCAAGACCGCAGTGACAAGAAGCAATTTGCTTAATCAACCAACTCCTAGAAAGTTCTATGGGTTAAAAGTATTGCTGAAAACCTCGGTCTAAGATTGAATTCCTTGAAATAATCAGTCGTGTCTTTCTTCGTGTTTGGATTGTTCCTGTTGTTTTGGGCATCTTAGTGAAACGAGGACCAATCCCGACAAATCAATCATCAAGACAGCAGAAGAGTTTTTAATTCGGAATCCGCAAAAATAAAATAACACATTCTTACATTCCCTCGAAGCTACAGAGACTACCCTCGTAAACTCGTGCAAATCCTGATTTTTATTCCCAGATTTTCAAAAATCATTTTATTGTTTTAAGGTGACTCTTCATAGTGTATGGAGTCTCGTTACTCATATGTCAATCGACATTCCAACATAAGATAAAAATCGTACTTGGTCTCACTTTGAAAACGAGGATTAAGTCACTTTCAATAATGACCCATTGGTACTTGATAGCAAAAGTTTTCCAGCGCTTATCGCCGGCTGAATGCATTTGTATCGTTATTTCATTTGTTAATTGATTTTGATGTCACGGTGGTCACTTGAAAACCTCTGTATTTCGTGACTGACGTACATCAACGTGCAACTGGAAAGAGAGTATAAACAGTTGGCTAAATTTTTTTATCGCTACCTTCTTTTGCCAGGTTTCAGAGTTTATTAATTTTGTGGCATCTCTTAATCCACGAGAACCGCAGTCGCTAGAGGTAAATATGCCAGAATCAACCCACAGACCGACAAGAAAGAGACTACCAGGCGTGAGGTGTTAAAAGAACCCTTAATTCTTCCTCTTCGGTTTTCTTTATTTGCGTTCAAAAGACCTTGAAGGGGTTAAAGCGGACAATAGAATGTCGATTAAACAAATGCGTTGCGTCGTTTAGCAAATTTAACTCCTTTGGAGGGGGAGGGTTCGCTTTTGTTACACACGTTTGCCATTATTTTTTAACATGTTTATTAAAATTCCCTGCTGTTTGTTGAAATGAAAGGATTCTATGAATCAACTCGCGGTTCGGATCTCAACCGAATTCAACTCAGATTCTAGATATCAAATCGCGAATGCAAATAATTTATGGGATATCAAATTTAATGAACTCGATGTGACGACGGTAGATTAAAAATTATCTTTATTTTTAAAAATCAAAAATGGTTTCCATGGAGCATTTTTAATGCCAATTTTTTAAATGCGCTGATTACTGACTGTGGCATAACATGTCGTCACATTTACCTCTGCCTCAAACACAACACTAACACAAAGGGAGGGGCAGCTGTAAACAGGCTACGTTAAACAGTCTCTAAGTCGTTCATTGACCTTCATGCATTGGACTTCACATAGAAAATTGATGAACAAATTGCGTTTGAGTATTCAGGTCAGTAAAATTAGGTTAAACAAGATCGTCTTCTTGCTTTACAACAACTGCTGATTGTTAAAGCTCCTGAACTATAGTGCTTCTACGTTTAGTTTTGCAACATAAAAAGTAGGAAACTTACCAACAACAATTGTATGAACTATCTTTTTCATAATTCTACCAACCATAAAAGAAATGAGGAACTTCGCAATTCCGTATTGGGCATTCCTTTTATGGTTTGTAGAATTGTGTGGGCTAAAACTGCCGGACTTTGAAGTTCGTCACTATCTTTTCTTCATTGTAATTCATAATATATCTGTTATAATATGCGCGATTACTTAGCGTGTTAACGACCAGCTTGAAAGCCTCAGTGCACCGATAGGTTACACGCAAAAACCAACGTTCACAAAAGAGTATGATCACTGCGCACATCTTAATGCCTTGATCTTCTTACTCCCACAGTTTAAAATGACAAAAAAAAACAAAAAATATCATTAAATATGACTTCAATGCTCTCAATATCTCCACCGTAGTTAATGCATGGAGATGGTTATGAAACTCGACAAGTTCTTTTGTTTGATGTATTTTGTCCGTATTTTTTAACCTTGCCCCTGCACAAAACACACCTATTTTCGATACGATAACCAATCAAATCCTTCGATTAAATCATGCGCGACTAATTTGGGAACCCATGCGAGACCAAAACAAAAGATTGTGTAGGGTCACGGTCAATTCAACATCGATTGCGACAACATTGTTCTCGCTAGGTTTCATAACCAGTCCCTCGATTAACTGTCTCCACGGAAAGTTTGCAATCAAAGTGTTTTTCTTTACAGCTCCTTACAGATGAGTATCGACATTTTGCGATATCCATGAAGACAAGTGGAAACAAAGACATTGAAAAGAACGTGATTGAATCAGTACAAGCCATCGAAGACTTCGCATTTAAATATGCTTCCTTTAATTTGAATTCCTCCAAAACCCAGGAAAGAAAAGAAAATCAACATATTGGTAAGAAGTCTTGTTCAAGGCAATTAGGTATTCTTCACATGGCGGCACATTTAGGGCGCGTTCGATTGACCCTATTCCGATATTCCGATACTGATCATGACGACATTGTCCACGTGGTTGTAGTAATGGAAGATAGCTTAAAAGTACGTAAAACAACTGATGTGGCTCTAACGTGTGTTTACTGGTTTGTCTAAAATATAAAACAAGAAATATGAAGATATATATCAAATGGGAGATAACAGCCATATGGGCATTGTCAGTCCGTAGCAAGAAATTCTCCGAACACTTTTCCCGCGACAGCGCGGACTTTCCGGCGTCCAATTTGATTGCCATTGATTTAATATAATTCTTGTTAACTTTTTGATCCATCTTTTACTTACAGTTATTCAGCTATCACTTGTACCTAAGGGTTACACACAAAACTTTACGTTCACAAACGATTACGAGGAAGATGAAGCAGCGAGAATTACATTGCCTTCCCATATATTTCGTAATCAAGGTAACTATCCCAATCATTATGACAAAAATAAAGAAAAACGCATACTGATTTGTCAATTTAGTGAAATACTGTGCAGTTTTCGCGGTTAGCAGGAAATGCAGATCTGTTTTAATGTTAGTCAGCGGTAGTGAGGTCTTGTGCATGTGCTAGCCTAGAAGATTCTATCGGGAACAAAATAAACTCGGCAAACAACCTCTTCTGATGTTGTTACCCAAAAAGGGAAAATTCAGTAAATAAAAAAAAAAAAAATATATATATATATATACATATATATATATATATATATAACTACAGGAGAGTTCCACACTGATAAATCCAGAATAGAGCTCAACAATAATGGAGCGGTAATAACAATGTTTTTCTACTCAACCTAATATAGTTTCATATGGACTTTAATACAGGTCTGTTTCGTAGACCAACAAGGAGTTGGACCACTCATCAGTTAAATTCCATGTACACTGTAGCATCGCTGGGGTTTATATACATCAGTAGCTTGATCGTTACAAGATTCAAACTTGAAAAACAATAGTAAAAAAGCATTTGTAAATTTATGATTGGTTGTTGAGGATGCGATTGAACCTAAGGAGAGAATTTCGCTTGTGCCTGCAAGTTGATACGAGTTCATTACGTTTGTTGAGCGTTGCCATGTCCGGTTTATATAGAATATAGAATTTCTCGATACTACATAGATTACATCGTTTAGTAAGGTTGCTATAAGATTTGGCCTTGGCTAGAATTTTCCAGGAGATTGCGAAGTCTTTCTTTTGATCTTTTAGCTGCCATAGATGTTTGCTCAGTTCGGTGTCATTCTTTTTGCTTTCGTTTTTGAATGACATTTGGTGGTTTCGCCATCTCGTCTTGAACTCAGTGGCGGTGAGGCCGACGTACGTCTCTGTGCTTTCGGCGGTCGTGATGGTGGCTTGATACACTACTTCCTTGACTAAGCATTGTCCTTTCAAAGGGCATTTGTCTGGTACTCTGCAGTTGCAGAGTTTGGTGGGTGTTTGTTGTGGAGGTGGTATGTTCTGGCTTAGGATGGTTTTGTTGTGTCCATCGATGATCTGTTTTATGTTTGGTGAACAACTATAACTTAGCTTAAGATTGTTTTTGTTAAACAGTTTTCTTAATTTATGGTTCGGTGGGAAGCACCTCTGGATCAAATTTCGAAATTCTCTTCCTATGTTGGTTTGAACATTTTTACTAAATGGTGGGTTGAACCAAATTATGTTTCTTTGCCTCTTTCTCTTGTGAGTGGTGGATTTTGGTGACTGCTGTGGTGGGGTGAATTTGAGGGTGTATGAATAACCGCTTTTCTGCAACGCTTCTTGGTAGGGCGGTGCTGCCTCTTTGAAGGCTTCCTCGTCTGATGAGATTTCAGATAATCTCTTATTAATTGCCTCAGGGATGTTCTTTATTATGCAAGGGGGATGGTTAGATTTGCTGTGGACATAGAGCGGAGTTGTTGCAGGCTTCGAATATGGCTTGTACTTCTCAGTGGTTAAGTCTAATGTTACGTCAAGGAAATTTACGACCTTTTTGTTGGCCTCAACAGTAATGCGTAGGTTGTTTTTGGCGAACACTTTGCATATTTCTTTTTTGATTTTTTCGATTTTTTGTGGGGTTTGGTCGATTACTGCTAAGCCGTCATCTCTGTAAAGCCCAATTTCCATGCCGTGAGAAACTGCTTTAAGCTGCGAGAGCATGTAGATCCCTACTAATTCACACGTTTCAGCTCCATCATAACTACCCATGGTGACGTCGAAGAGCGTACCGGTGTTTCTCTTCTGCCAAGGGTTTCCGTTGTTGAAAAGAAGGGATTGTTTAGCTTGTAAGATTATGTGACGATCATCATCTGAAATGGTCACATAATTGGTTGCGAAGTCAAGGGCACTACTCCATACATTTGCCGTCTTGTAAGTCATTTTTGGCTATCATTCCTGCGCTGGGAAGGTGGAAAGGGTTTTATACAGCACGATTACTTCTCAATAGGCCACTTTCGATAAATTAAAATTCAGCTTGAAAGAAAGGTTTAGAGGATGAAGACAAAGGAAAGTGGATGATATGCTAATATATTTTTTCGCATTCATTGCAACTTGTTTCTATTGATGGTTTGCATTTGATGTCAAGGCGGCCATGTTGGTGTACAGAACAATGCAGTAAACTGTCTTTTTAGAATTGTACTCTATTGTTGTGCCAAAGGTCTGGGGCCATTTTCTATTGTTTTGTACTCCAACATCGCCGTCTTATCACGTGGATGCAAACCAAGAATTGCTTTTGTTCTCTCTGCCTCACTATCAAGTTGAATATTGATATTTTTCGAAAATGGTCTATGCTGAAACGTGAATCACGCTCAAGGTTACACTCCTCAATTTTAAAAACGTAGCAGTTAATTCTCTTTTTTCTCTACAATTTTAGACACTGTTGTCTTCAACGCCCTGTATCCTGACCTACATAAATATCTCGCAAACTCTATTGCAAGGTAAGCTTGTGGCTCTTAAATATATAGAATACAAACTGCATTCTTTCCCACGAGGCATTACACATGAAAACACATCGTCTTAGCGGACGTGTGAGACGTCTTAGACGTCCTCTAGTATAAAAGGCGGCCAATGAGTTGTGAGAATGTATCACCACTTTGAGGGATGTAGTAATGTCGCCTAGTAGTGTATGGATGCTTGTAACAGACTTAAACGGTAAAAACTGAAATACTCTTCCCAAAATAGGTGTACACATAACCAAAAAATATTTCTTAGAACTCGGCTTTCCCTTGTTTAATGTGAATCACGTCCATAATATGGCTACTGAATTCGACATTTAAAGAATGCATGGCTTATTCTTGTTGAGGCGTGCAGACAAAAGGAGTAAAATTCCCATTCAAGTGCAAATGCTACTTGCGTGAAGTACCATGAATAAGAAAAAGACTGAAGGTAAATAATGACATTGTTTCTGCGCTTCGTCCTGCAAACAACTGAGGATACATTCTTTAGTTCAAAGTTAATAAGGGTAAGTAAGTTAATTGATCCAAGTTTAATATACTTATTTGATTAGATGGTACCTTATTACCTTATCGAAGAAGTTGAAAATTTTAGAATGCATTTCACACACGGCTTATTGTTATCAAGAAAGAATATTCTGATTAGACATTGTTCAGGAACGTAGCAAGATTCAAACCCTGTCTTCAATGATAAGATCTAAAGTGGCTACATTGGATGTAACACTGGCGATTGAATAGAGTTTATTATGAGGTGAAACAATCAGTGCTCGCTTTACTCCAGAATCCTTCATTGACTTTAACGTCATATTTGTGACCGCTTTGAGCCCAGAAAGTAAAAGAATTTCTTCGCTCAGGTTGTTTGGGTGATCCGAAGTAATTCGGAATCCTGTTTTGTGGGAGATCAGAAAATCTGAATCCTCTCCTGTGTTGTTTGGGAGATCAGAAATTTTGAATCGTCTCTCGTTTTCTATAGGGGAACCTCTCAAGACAAGAAATTCCGAAAATCATTTGGTTTCTTATGCATGGCTTAAACATTAGAGTGAAGTTCCAATAAAGAATAGAACATTGGTTTGAAGAATTTTTGGATTCCTTGCAAGTAGGGAAACGTTTCGTGTGAGTTTTAACACAGGTTGAAAATTCAGAATACATTGCAAAAGTCGTCTTCGGAATTTAGTGGCAATCATACATTTCCATCTTAGCTCTACTTTTCACTTTAAGCCAATTTTACACCCATTTCCAATGGAAGTTCTAACCCCTTTTAGGTTCTTAACGGTGTAATGTAGTTTTTAGAAGACGTTTTCGCTGATCAATATAAATGCATGAAAGCATGAGAATGTAGCCGCTGTCTTTTTCAAATGAAGCGTAACATCTCTTTAATATCCAAATATACTTCTGGAGTCTTTTAACGTGATATGTAGGAAGGTCCACCGCAAGAAGTCCTCCAGAAAGTCCCACACTCTTTTATGTGGTGATTTGCTCGGTAACCATGTCGGTTCTTTAGAACTCGCCTTTCTCTTGTTTAATGTGAATCACGTCAATGGTAATTTGGTAATAGGCCTTTTTCGATATATTAAAATTCAGCTTGATAGCGAGTCAGTGAGGACAAAGACAAAGAAAAGTGGATGATATGTAAATATTTTTGACATTAATTACCACGTGTTTCTATTGTCTTTGTCCTCACTGCCTCACTTTCAAGCTGAATATTTGATATATCGAAAATGGCCTATTGTAAGAATGTAGCCGCTGTCTTCTGCAAATGAAGCGTAACATCTCTTTAATATTCAAATGATATTTCTAGAGTCTTTTTGAGTAGCATTTTTAACCCCTTTTAGGTCTCTTAACAGTCTAATATAGTTTTAAGAAGACGTCTTCGCCGACCAATGCTGAGAGATTAAATAAATTGATGGGATGTTTATCATCAAGTCTTCATCAGAAACAAAAGTGTGTTTGTCGGGGAGAGGCGCCTTAAATCACATCTCAAAAAAAAAAAAAAAAAAAAAAAAAAAACAAGGTAGATCGGATGTCTTTTGTACTGACGTGAATAAAATTTCTTTTAATTTACTTTGCAATGAAGCATAACATCTCTTCAGATTCTATTATTCTTTTAGAATAGGACTTGGTATGTTTATCAATGCATAATAAGTCATCGCCGACACGTCTTAGCGGACGTGTGAGACGTCTTAGACGTTCTCTAATATAAATACGGCCAATCAGTTGTGATAATGTATCACCACCTTTGAAGTGTAGTAATGTCGCCAAGTAGTGTATGGATGCTTGTAACAGACTTAAACAGTAAAAAGTGAAATACTCTTCCCAAAATAACTGTACACATACCCAAAAAATATTCTTTAGAACTCGGCTTTCTCTTGTTTAATGTGAATCACGTCCATAATATGGCTACTGAATTTGACAATTAAAGAATGCATGGCTTATTCTTGTTGAGGCGTGCAGACAAAAGGAGTAAAATTCCCATTCAAGTGCAAATCCTACTTGCGTTAAGTACCATGAATAAGAAAAAGACTGAAGATAAATACTGACATTGTTTCTGCGCCTCGTCCTGCAAACAACTGAGGATACATTCTTCAGTTCAAAGTTAATAAGGGTAAGTAAGTGAATTGATCCAAGTTTAATATACTCATTTGATTAGATCGTACCTTATTAACTTATCGAAGAAGTTGAAAATTTTGGAATGCATTTCACACACGGCTTATTGTTATCAAGAAAGGATATTCTGATTAGACATTGTTCAGGCAGGTAGCAAGATTCAAACCCTGTCTTCAATGATAAGATCTAAAGTAGCTACATTGGATGTAACACTGGCGATTGAATAGAGTTTATTATGAGGTGAAACAATCAGTGCTCGCTTTACTCCAGAATCCTTCATTGACTTTAACGTCATATTTGTGACCGCTTTGAGCCAGGAAAGTAAAAGAATTTCTTCGCTCAGGTTGTTTGGGTGATCCGAAGTTCTGATTCCTTTCGGGACTATGTTTTTGGGGGATCATAAATTCGGAATCCTGTTTTGTGGGAGATCAGAAAATCTGAATCCTCTCCTGTGTTGTTTGGGAGATCAGAAATTTTGAATCGTCTCTCGTTTTCTATAGGGGAACCTCTCAAGACAAGAAATTCCGAAAATCATTTGGTTTCTTATGCATGGCTTAAACATTAGAGTAAAGTTCCAATAAAGAATAAAACATTGGTTGAAAGAATTTTTGGATTCCTTGCAAGTAGGGAAACGTTTCGTGTGAGTTTTAACACAGGTTGAAAATTCAGAATACATTGCAAAAGTCGTCTTCGGAATTTAGTGGCAATCATACATTTCCATCTTAGCTCTACTTTTCACTTTAAGCCAATTTTACACCCATTTCCAATGGAAGTTCTAACCCCTTTTAGGTTCTTAACGGTGTAATGTAGTTTTTAGAAGACGTTTTCGCTGATCAATGTAAATGCATGAAAGCATGAGAATGTAGCCGCTGTCTTTTTCAAATGAAGCGTAACATCTCTTTAATATCCAAATATACTTCTGGAGTCTTTTAACGTGATATGTAGGAAGGTCCACCGCAAGAAGTCCTCCAGAAAGTCCCACACTCTTTTATGTGGTGATTTGCTCGGTAACCATGTCGGTTCTTTAGAACTCGCCTTTCTCTTGTTTAATGTGAATCACGTCAATGGTAATTTGGTAATAAGCCTTTTTCGATATATTAAAATTCAGCTTGATAGCGAGTCAGTGAGGACAAAGACAAAGGAAAGTGGATGATATGTAAATATTTTTCACATTAATTCCCACGTGTTTCTATTGTCTTTGTCCTCACTGCCTCACTTTCAAGCTGAATATTTTATATATCGAAAATGGCCTATTGTAAGAATGTAGCCGCTGTCTTCTGCAAATGAAGCGTAACATCTCTTTAATATTCAAAGGTATTTCTAGAGTCTTTTTGAGTAGCATTTTTAACCCCTTTTAGATCTCTTAACAGTCTAACTTAATGATAGTTTTTTAGAAGACGTCTTCGCCGACCAATGCTGAAACATTAAATAAAATGATGGGATGTTTGTCATCAAGTCTTCATCAGAAACAAAAGTGTGTTTGTCGGGGAGAGGCGCCTTAAATCAAATCTCAAAAAAAAAAAAAACAAGGTAGATCGGATGTCTTTTGTACTGACGTAAATAAAATTTCTTTTAATTTACTTTGCAATGAAGCATAACATCTCTTCAGATTCTATTATTCTTTTAGAATAGGACTTGGTATGTCTATCAATGCATAATAAGTCATCGCCGACACGTCTTAGCGGACGTGTGAGACGTCTTAGACGTCCTCTCGTATAAAAGGCGGCCAATGAGTTGTGATAATGTATCACCACCTTTGAAGTGTAGTAATGTCGCCAAGTAGTGTATGGATGCTTGTAACAGACTTAAACAGTAAAAAGTGAAATACTCTTCCCAAAATAACTGTACACATACCCAAAAAATATTCTTTAGAACTCGGCTTTCTCTTGTTTAATGTGAATCACGTCCATAATATGGCTACTGAATTTGACAATTAAAGAATGCATGGCTTATTCTTGTTGAGGCGTGCAGACAAAAGGAGTAAAATTCCCATTCAAGTGCAAATGCTACTTGCGTGAAGTACCATGAATAAGAAAAAGACTGAAGGTAAATAATGACATTGTTTCTGCGCTTCGTCCTGCAAACAACTGAGGATACATTCTTTAGTTCAAAGTTAATAAGGGTAAGTAAGTTAATTGATCCAAGTTTAATATACTTATTTGATAAGATGGTACCTTATTACCTTATCGAAGAAGTTGAAAATTTTAGAATGCATTTCACACACGGCTTATTGTTATCAAGAAAGAATATTCTGATTAGACATTGTTCAGGAACGTAGCAAGATTCAAACCCTGTCTTCAATGATAAGATCTAAAGTGGCTACATTGGATGTAACACTGGCGATTGAATAGAGTTTATTATGAGGTGAAACAATCAGTGCTCGCTTTACTCCAGAATCCTTCATTGACTTTAACGTCATATTTGTGACCGCTTTGAGCCCAGAAAGTAAAAGAATTTCTTCGCTCAGGTTGTTTGGGTGATCCGAAGTTCTGATTCCTTTCGGGACTATGTTCTTGGGGGATCATAAATTCGGAATCCTGTTTTGTGGGAGATCAGAAAATCTGAATCCTCTCCTGTGTTGTTTGGGAGATCAGAAATTTTGAATCGTCTCTCGTTTTCTATAGGGGAACCTCTCAAGACAAGAAATTCCGAAAATCATTTGGTTTCTTATGCATGGCTTAAACATTAGAGTAAAGTTCCAATAAAGAATAAAACATTGGTTGAAAGAATTTTTGGATTAATTGCAAATAGGGAAACATTTCGTGTGACTTTTAACACAGGTTTAAAATTGAGAATACATTGCAAAAGTCGTCTTTGGAATTTAGTGGCAATCATAGATTTCCATCTAACCTCTACTTTTCACTTTAGGCCAATTTTACACCCATTTCCAATGGAAGGTCTAACCCCTTTTAGGTTCTTAACGGTGTAATGTAGTTTTTAGAAGACGTTTTCGCTGATCAATGTAAATGCATGAAAGCATGAGAATGTAGCCGCTGTCTTTTTCAAATGAAGCGTAACATCTCTTTAATATCCAAATATACTTCTGGAGTCTTTTAACGTGATATGTAGGAAGGTCCACCGCAAGAAGTCCTCCAGAAAGTCCCACACTCTTTTATGTGGTGATTTGCTCGGTAACCATGTCGGTTCTTTAGAACTCGCCTTTCTCTTGTTTAATGTGAATCACGTCAATGGTAATTTGGTAATAAGCCTTTTTCGATGTATTAAAATTCAGCTTGATAGCGAGTCAGTGAGGACAAAGACAAAGGAAAGTGGATGATATGTAAATATTTTTCACATTAATTCCCACGTGTTTCTATTGTCTTTGTCCTCACTGTCTCACTTTCAAGCTGAATATTTCATATATCGAAAATGGCCTATTGTAAGAATGTAGCCGCTGTCTTCTGCAAATGAAGCTTAACATCTCTTTAATATTCAAATGATATTTCTAGAGTCTTTTTGAGTAGCATTTTTAACCCCTTTTAGATCTCTTAACAGTCTAACTTAATGATAGTTTTTTAGAAGACGTCTTCGCCGACCAATGCTGAAAGATTAAATAAAGTGAAGGGATGTTTATGATCAAGTCTTCATCAGAAACAAAAGTGTATATGTCGGGGAGAGGCACCTTAAATCACATCTCAAAAAAAAAAAAAAAAAAAAAAAAAAAAAACAAGGTAGATCGGATGTCTTTTGTACTGACGTGAATAAAATTTCTTTTAATTTACTTTGCAATGAAGCATAACATCTCTTCAGATTCTATTATTCTTTTAGAATAGGACTTGGTATGTTTATCAATGCATAATAAGTCATCGCCGACACGTCTTAGCGGACGTGTGAGACGTCTTAGACGTCCTCTAGTATAAAAGGCGGCCAATCAGTTGTGATAATGTATCACCACCTTTGAAGTGTAGTAATGTCGCCAAGTAGTGTATGGATGCTTGTAACAGACTTAAACAGTAAAAAGTGAAATACTCTTCCCAAAATAACTGTACACATACCCAAAAAATATTCTTTAGAACTCGGCTTTCTCTTGTTTAATGTGAATCACGTCCATAATATGGCTACTGAATTTGACAATTAAAGAATGCATGGCTTATTCTTGTTGAGGCGTGCAGACAAAAGGAGTAAAATTCCCATTCAAGTGCAAATCCTACTTGCGTTAAGTACCATGAATAAGAAAAAGACTGAAGATAAATACTGACATTGTTTCTGCGCCTCGTCCTGCAAACAACTGAGGATACATTCTTCAGTTCAAAGTTAATAAGGGTAAGTAAGTGAATTGATCCAAGTTTAATATACTCATTTGATTAGATCGTACCTTATTAACTTATCGAAGAAGTTGAAAATTTTAGAATGCATTTCACACACGGCTTATTGTTATCAAGAAAGAATATTCTGATTAGACATTGTTCAGGAACGTAGCAAGATTCAAACCCTGTCTTCAATGATAAGATCTAAAGTAGCTACATTGGATGTAACACTGGCGATTGAATAGAGTTTATTATGAGGTGAAACAATCAGTGCTCGCTTTACTCCAGAATCCTTCATTGACTTTAACGTCATATTTGTGACCGCTTTGAGCCCAGAAAGTAAAAGAATTTCTTCGCTCAGGTTGTTTGGGTGATCCGAAGTAATTCGGAATCCTGTTTTGTGGGAGATCAGAAAATCTGAATCCTCTCCTGTGTTGTTTGGGAGATCAGAAATTTTGAATCGTCTCTCGTTTTCTATAGGGGAACCTCTCAAGACAAGAAATTCCGAAAATCATTTGGTTTCTTATGCATGGCTTAAACATTAGAGTGAAGTTCCAATAAAGAATAGAACATTGGTTTGAAGAATTTTTGGATTCCTTGCAAGTAGGGAAACGTTTCGTGTGAGTTTTAACACAGGTTGAAAATTCAGAATACATTGCAAAAGTCGTCTTCGGAATTTAGTGGCAATCATACATTTCCATCTTAGCTCTACTTTTCACTTTAAGCCAATTTTACACCCATTTCCAATGGAAGTTCTAACCCCTTTTAGGTTCTTAACGGTGTAATGTAGTTTTTAGAAGACGTTTTCGCTGATCAATATAAATGCATGAAAGCATGAGAATGTAGCCGCTGTCTTTTTCAAATGAAGCGTAACATCTCTTTAATATCCAAATATACTTCTGGAGTCTTTTAACGTGATATGTAGGAAGGTCCACCGCAAGAAGTCCTCCAGAAAGTCCCACACTCTTTTATGTGGTGATTTGCTCGGTAACCATGTCGGTTCTTTAGAACTCGCCTTTCTCTTGTTTAATGTGAATCACGTCAATGGTAATTTGGTAATAGGCCTTTTTCGATATATTAAAATTCAGCTTGATAGCGAGTCAGTGAGGACAAAGACAAAGAAAAGTGGATGATATGTAAATATTTTTGACATTAATTACCACGTGTTTCTATTGTCTTTGTCCTCACTGCCTCACTTTCAAGCTGAATATTTGATATATCGAAAATGGCCTATTGTAAGAATGTAGCCGCTGTCTTCTGCAAATGAAGCTTAACATCTCTTTAATATTCAAATGATATTTCTAGAGTCTTTTTGAGTAGCATTTTTAACCCCTTTTAGATCTCTTAACAGTCTAACTTAATGATAGTTTTTTAGAAGACGTCTTCGCCGACCAATGCTGAAACATTAAATAAAATGATGGGATGTTTGTCATCAAGTCTTCATCAGAAACAAAAGTGTATATGTCGGGGAGAGGCACCTTAAATCACATCTCAAAAAAAAAAAAAAAAAAAAAAAAAAAACAAGGTAGATCGGATGTCTTTTGTACTGACGTGAATAAAATTTCTTTTAATTTACTTTGCAATGAAGCATAACATCTCTTCAGATTCTATTATTCTTTTAGAATAGGACTTGGTATGTTTATCAATGCATAATAAGTCATCGCCGACACGTCTTAGCGGACGTGTGAGACGTCTTAGACGTCCTCTAGTATAAAAGGCGGCCAATGAGTTGTGAGAATGTATCACCTCCTTTGAGGGATGTAGTAATGTCGCCTAGTAGTGTATGGATGCTTGTAACAGACTTAAACGGTAAAAACTGAAATACTCTTCCCAAAATAGGTGTACACATACCCAAAAATATTTCTTAGAACTCGGCTTTCCCTTGTTTAATGTGAATCACGTCCATAATATGGCTACTGAATTTGACAATTAAAGAATGCATGGCTTATTCTTGTTGAGGCGTGCAGACAAAAGGAGTAAAATTCCCATTCAAGTGCAAATCCTACTTGCGTTAAGTACCATGAATAAGAAAAAGACTGAAGGTAAATAATGACATTGTTTCTGCGCTTCGTCCTGCAAACAACTGAGGATACATTCTTCAGTTCAAAGTTAATAAGGGTAAGTAAGTGAATTGATCCAAGTTTAATATACTCATTTGATTAGATCGTACCTTATTAACTTATCGAAGAAGTTGAAAATTTTGGAATGCATTTCACACACGGCTTATTGTTATCAAGAAAGGATATTCTGATTAGACATTGTTCAGGCAGGTAGCAAGATTCAAACCCTGTCTTCAATGATAAGATCTAAAGTAGCTACATTGGATGTAACACTGGCGATTGAATAGAGTTTATTATGAGGTGAAACAATCAGTGCTCGCTTTACTCCAGAATCCTTCATTGACTTTAACGTCATATTTGTGACCGCTTTGAGCCAGGAAAGTAAAAGAATTTCTTCGCTCAGGTTGTTTGGGTGATCCGAAGTTCTGATTCCTTTCGGGACTATGTTCTTGGGGGATCAGAAATTCGGAATCCTGTTTTGTGGGAGATCAGAAAATCTGAATCCTCTCCTGGGTAGTTAGGGAGATCAGAAATTTTGAATCGTCTCTCGTTTTCTATGGGGGAACCTCTCAAGACAAGAAATTCCGAAAATCATTTGGTTTCTTATGCGTGGCTTAAACATTAGAGTAAAGTTCCAATAAAGAATAAAACATTGGTTGAAAGAATTTTTGGATTCCTTGCAAGTAGGGAAACGTTTCGTGTGAGTTTTAACACAGGTTGAAAATTCAGAATACATTGCAAAAGTCGTCTTCGGAATTTAGTGGCAATCATACATTTCCATCTTAGCTCTACTTTTCACTTTAAGCCAATTTTACACCCATTTCCAATGGAAGTTCTAACCCCTTTTAGGTTCTTAACGGTGTAATGTAGTTTTTAGAAGACGTTTTCGCTGATCAATGTAAATGCATGAAAGCATGAGAATGTAGCCGCTGTCTTTTTCAAATGAAGCGTAACATCTCTTTAATATCCAAATATACTTCTGGAGTCTTTTAACGTGATATGTAGGAAGGTCCACCGCAAGAAGTCCTCCAGAAAGTCCCACACTCTTTTATGTGGTGATTTGCTCGGTAACCATGTCGGTTCTTTAGAACTCGCCTTTCTCTTGTTTAATGTGAATCACGTCAATGGTAATTTGGTAATAAGCCTTTTTCGATATATTAAAATTCAGCTTGATAGCGAGTCAGTGAGGACAAAGACAAAGGAAAGTGGATGATATGTAAATATTTTTCACATTAATTCCCACGTGTTTCTATTGTCTTTGTCCTCACTGCCTCACTTTCAAGCTGAATATTTGATATATCGAAAATGGCCTATTGTAAGAATGTAGCCGCTGTCTTCTGCAAATGAAGCGTAACATCTCTTTAATATTCAAAGGTATTTCTAGAGTCTTTTTGAGTAGCATTTTAAACCCCTTTTAGGTCTCTTAACAGTCTAATATAGTTTTTAGAAGACGTCTTCGCCGACCAATGCTGAAACATTAAATAAAATGATGGGATGTTTGTCATCAAGTCTTCATCAGAAACAAAAGTGTGTTTGTCGGGGAGAGGCGCCTTAAATCAAATCTCAAAAAAAAAAAAAAACAAGGTAGATCGGATGTCTTTTGTACTGACGTAAATAAAATTTCTTTTAATTTACTTTGCAATGAAGCATAACATCTCTTCAGATTCTATTATTCTTTTAGAATAGGACTTGGTATGTCTATCAATGCATAATAAGTCATCGCCGACACGTCTTAGCGGACGTGTGAGACGTCTTAGACGTCCTCTCGTATAAAAGGCGGCCAATGAGTTGTGATAATGTATCACCACCTTTGAAGTGTAGTAATGTCGCCAAGTAGTGTATGGATGCTTGTAACAGACTTAAACAGTAAAAAGTGAAATACTCTTCCCAAAATAACTGTACACATACCCAAAAAATATTCTTTAGAACTCGGCTTTCTCTTGTTTAATGTGAATCACGTCCATAATATGGCTACTGAATTTGACAATTAAAGAATGCATGGCTTATTCTTGTTGAGGCGTGCAGACAAAAGGAGTAAAATTCCCATTCAAGTGCAAATGCTACTTGCGTGAAGTACCATGAATAAGAAAAAGACTGAAGGTAAATAATGACATTGTTTCTGCGCTTCGTCCTGCAAACAACTGAGGATACATTCTTTAGTTCAAAGTTAATAAGGGTAAGTAAGTTAATTGATCCAAGTTTAATATACTTATTTGATAAGATGGTACCTTATTACCTTATCGAAGAAGTTGAAAATTTTAGAATGCATTTCACACACGGCTTATTGTTATCAAGAAAGAATATTCTGATTAGACATTGTTCAGGAACGTAGCAAGATTCAAACCCTGTCTTCAATGATAAGATCTAAAGTGGCTACATTGGATGTAACACTGGCGATTGAATAGAGTTTATTATGAGGTGAAACAATCAGTGCTCGCTTTACTCCAGAATCCTTCATTGACTTTAACGTCATATTTGTGACCGCTTTGAGCCCAGAAAGGAAATGAATTTTTCCTCTCAGGTTGTTTGGGTGTTCAGAAATTCTAATTCCTCTCGGGACTATGTTCTTGGGCGATCATAAATTCGGAATCCTGTTTTGTGGGAGATCAGAAAAACGGAATCCTCTCCTGGATTGTTTGGGAGATCAGAAATTTTGAATCGTCTCTCGTTTTCTATGGGGGAACCTCTCAAGACAAGAAATTCCGAAAATCATTTGGTTTCTTATGCGTGGCTTAAACATTAGAGTGAAATTCCAATAAAGAATAGGACATTGGTTGAAAGAATTTTTGGATTAATTGCAAATAGGGAAACATTTCGTGTGACTTTTAACACAGGTTTAAAATTGAGAATACATTGCAAAAGTCGTCTTTGGAATTTAGTGGCAATCATAGATTTCCATCTAACCTCTACTTTTCACTTTAGGCCAATTTTACACCCATTTCCAATGGAAGGTCTAACCCCTTTTAGGTTCTTAACGGTGTAATGTAGTTTTTAGAAGACGTTTTCGCTGATCAATGTAAATGCATGAAAGCATGAGAATGTAGCCGCTGTCTTTTTCAAATGAAGCGTAACATCTCTTTAATATCCAAATATACTTCTGGAGTCTTTTAACGTGATATGTAGGAAGGTCCACCGCAAGAAGTCCTCCAGAAAGTCCCACACTCTTTTATGTGGTGATTTGCTCGGTAACCATGTCGGTTCTTTAGAACTCGCCTTTCTCTTGTTTAATGTGAATCACGTCAATGGTAATTTGGTAATAAGCCTTTTTCGATATATTAAAATTCAGCTTGATAGCGAGTCAGTGAGGACAAAGACAAAGGAAAGTGGATGATATGTAAATATTTTTCACATTAATTCCCACGTGTTTCTATTGTCTTTGTCCTCACTGCCTCACTTTCAAGCTGAATATTTCATATATCGAAAATGGCCTATTGTAAGAATGTAGCCGCTGTCTTCTGCAAATGAAGCTTAACATCTCTTTAATATTCAAATGATATTTCTAGAGTCTTTTTGAGTAGCATTTTTAACCCCTTTTAGATCTCTTAACAGTCTAACTTAATGATAGTTTTTTAGAAGACGTCTTCGCCGACCAATGCTGAAACATTAAATAAAATGATGGGATGTTTGTCATCAAGTCTTCATCAGAAACAAAAGTGTGTTTGTCGGGGAGAGGCGCCTTAAATCAAATCTCAAAAAACAAAAAAAACAAGGTAGATCGGATGTCTTTTGTACTGACGTAAATAAAATTTCTTTTAATTTACTTTGCAATGAAGCATAACATCTCTTCAGATTCTATTATTCTTTTAGAATAGGACTTGGTATGTCTATCAATGCATAATAAGTCATCGCCGACACGTCTTAGCGGACGTGTGAGACGTCTTAGACGTCCTCTCGTATAAAAGGCGGCCAATGAGTTGTGATAATGTATCACCACCTTTGAAGTGTAGTAATGTCGCCAAGTAGTGTATGGATGCTTGTAACAGACTTAAACAGTAAAAAGTGAAATACTCTTCCCAAAATAACTGTACACATACCCAAAAAATATTCTTTAGAACTCGGCTTTCTCTTGTTTAATGTGAATCACGTCCATAATATGGCTACTGAATTTGACAATTAAAGAATGCATGGCTTATTCTTGTTGAGGCGTGCAGACAAAAGGAGTAAAATTCCCATTCAAGTGCAAATCCTACTTGCGTGAAGTACCATGAATAAGAAAAAGACTGAAGGTAAATAATGACATTGTTTCTGCGCCTCGTCCTGCAAACAACTGAGGATACATTCTTCAGTTCAAAGTTAATAAGGGTAAGTAAGTGAATTGATCCAAGTTTAATATACTCATTTGATTAGATCGTACCTTATTAACTTATCGAAGAAGTTGAAAATTTTAGAATGCATTTCACACACGGCTTATTGTTATCAAGAAAGAATATTCTGATTAGACATTGTTCAGGAACGTAGCAAGATTCAAACCCTGTCTTCAATGATAAGATCTAAAGTGGCTACATTGGATGTAACACTGGCGATTGAATAGAGTTTATTATGAGGTGAAACAATCAGTGCTCGCTTTACTCCAGAATCCTTCATTGACTTTAACGTCATATTTGTGACCGCTTTGAGCCCAGAAAGTAAAAGAATTTCTTCGCTCAGGTTGTTTGGGTGATCCGAAGTTCTGATTCCTTTCGGGACTATGTTCTTTGGGGATCATAAATTCGAAATCCTGTTTTGTGGGAGATCAGAAAATCTGAATCCTCTCCTGTGTTGTTTGGGAGATCAGAAATTTTGAATCGTCTCTCGTTTTCTATAGGGGAACCTCTCAAGACAAGAAATTCCGAAAATCATTTGGTTTCTTATGCATGGCTTAAACATTAGAGTAAAGTTCCAATAAAGAATAAAACATTGGTTGAAAGAATTTTTGGATTCCTTGCAAGTAGGGAAACGTTTCGTGTGAGTTTTAACACAGGTTGAAAATTCAGAATACATTGCAAAAGTCGTCTTCGGAATTTAGTGGCAATCATACATTTCCATCTTAGCTCTACTTTTCACTTTAAGCCAATTTTACACCCATTTCCAATGGAAGTTCTAACCCCTTTTAGGTTCTTAACGGTGTAATGTAGTTTTTAGAAGACGTTTTCGCTGATCAATGTGAATGCATGAAAGCATGAGAATGTAGCCGCTGTCTTTTTCAAATGAAGCGTAACATCTCTTTAATATCCAAATATACTTCTGGAGTCTTTTAACGTGATATGTAGGAAGGTCCACCGCAAGAAGTCCTCCAGAAAGTCCCACACTCTTTTATGTGGTGATTTGCTCGGTAACCATGTCGGTTCTTTAGAACTCGCCTTTCTCTTGTTTAATGTGAATCACGCCAATGGTAATTTGGTAATTGTAAGAATGTAGCCGCTGTCTTCTGCAAATGAAGCGTAAGATCTCTTTAAGAGGGTGCTAATGGGTTAACAGTTAACTGACAATTGGCCAAAAAAATAGTAGTTAACTGATATTTGGCCAAAGAATTAGTAATTAACTGATAAATGAAAAGTTAACAGTTAAGTGATTTTCTATTAATTATACGGAATACGATTGTTGGTGTTAATAAAAGCAACAAAGTTTTTTCTTAACAGCAAAGCCACTTCGTTAGTTTTACCTGTCCCGCTGCGTGAACGGGTAACATATTAGCTGATATTATTATACATCAGACTCACTATGAAAAATCTGATTGGTCGAGAGCATTCAATCAATAATCAATTCACAATAGCTTGTGAACTTGACATGATAAATGCAATATCTGCTGCAGATATTGCGTTCAACGTCTGCTTGGTTACTAAGCCCTTAGTTACTTATTTGTAACGTTATTTTCAACAAGTGGAGTTTAATAGGGAGCAAGCAATTCCTGACGACGCAGCAACGCCTCAGTACTCCTATCACTGAGTACACTGATAATCAGAGCATTACCATGACATCGATGAGCTGCAATCAGTCAGTTTAACTTTCGTTAACGATCTTGATGTCCCTGACGTACAGATACAGGAGATACAGCAACTAGATGGATACGAGACTGATTCAGATACTGAAAGTGACGAACAAGGTGATTTTGAAGTAGTTAGCAAGACATGCAAGACCAGGTCCGGAAGAGCAGTGCGTGCATTTGTGCGTCTGGATTTATGAGGTCGGTATTATTTGATGGTTATACGACTTAAATATTGAATCTTCTTTTCAAATGCACTTAAGGCGAAAACTTTAATGTGTGTACCTTATAACACGCAATATTTGTGAATTCATGTGATATATCTTTATTTTAGTAAGGTCCAACCCCCAAAACTGATTGACGTTTTGAAGCGAAGAAAATTTGGGTTATGAATCAATTATTATCGCTGTGAGATAATAAAAGTTCATAGATAACAAAAATTAGTAGTTAACTGACAATTGGCCAAGAAAATAGTAGTTAACTGATAATTTGCCGAAAAATTAGTAGTTAACTGACAATTGGGTACCCCCATTAGCACCCTCACTGTTGGCTGATAAAGCTCTTTCCCATTCTCCTTAGTCAAATGTTTCGTGGAAAGTATAACCATCAGTTATTCCTGGTCATCACCAGGCAATGGACCTTCCATATGTCACAGAACCCAGAAAACGTAAATAAATTGACGATTCGAGTTCTACTGAAGAATAAATTCTACCTCCGTTTGAAGTCGAGACGTCAGCTCGGTTAAGATCACATGACTGGCTAAGCTGCGAAACGACTCTATTAGCATAAAGAAATTGAGAACACCAGTGGTTTTTTAGACGGTGATTGAAATGATTGCTTTATGGAGCTTTCTCGCAAGTTGTAATTTGTCACTATTAGTTATTTCTTATGGCAGGTCTTGGTGATCAATCTTACTTTAACAGCCGCGATATATAGTAAATAAATTTCTGGACGGGAACTTCATCACGTAGTAAGAAAGCAAGCATTGTTACAAAATTTCTTCAATAGGATTTGCCTATTTGTTGAAAAAACATCATTAACGAATTTCAACTATTTGAAAAAAAACTGTTCAACACATTTCTTTTACAAATTAAGTGAATACACGACTAAACATTTGGTAATCCTACTCGAACTATATTAAAAGTTGATTGAAGGTGGAGTAAATGTCAAATTAATCTTTTTAGCGTGTTTCTATTTAGATAATTGGCAAAGTCATGGGGTTTCTGTAAAGACATTTCAAAGAGATTATAGATGTTACAACAACAACAAGGTTTATTTGTACTTAACTAGCTAACTGTGTGGTTTTCAGGCCATCGTCACAAACTTACTCTTGCAAGAATGCGATTCGTTTCTTCAGCTTTGTTTTCCCATAACAAACGTCTACAAAGGGGGGACATTTGTGTGGTGTGACAAGGGATAGCCGCAAGTCAAATCTGGTAAAGAGGTTATCTCGCTTAGATACCTTAGAAATGCAGAACAAATTATATGCAGGATGTTGCCGTAACACTGAGTCAAGAGGAAGACAAAGATTTCTGTATTAAACTTAATGTGATTTGTTTACTTCAATCTTGCAAAACTATTGCTTCAGTTTCGTCAATGATTGTCTTCTAATCTTTTATCTGTGTGTGTGATAAGTAAGAAGTCAGAAATCCGCGAAAAAAAAGTCGAAGCGTGCTTTGTGTAATACTGAATGACTCCAAAAATTCTAACGGAACTGCAAATGAACAATGCAAGGATTTCCATCGAGAGATTTTGCCGATAAAGGGCATAAATGACGTTGTCGCGACGTCGGAAGTGAACATTTTCCTGAAGGTCTAGAAAACATTCAAAAGCCAAGAGTGCTATATTTAACAAAGCAAATCTTAATGCTATACTGAAACTCAATACAGTTGATAAGGAACATATTCGCTTTTGAAGTGTGTTCTTCCAGTACAGATGCGATTGATCGTAAAAACTTGGTCTTTTCTCTTTCTTGTTCTATCATTGAAAGCTGAGAGCTGCACGCATAAATAAACAATGATAAAAAAGTACTTTTAAAACATATTCACAGTTAGCATTGGTGGAAATGTATTTTTTCCTGATGATTTGCTCAAAAGCAGGTGTTGAACGTACGACCGGCTTCCGACAATTAGTTGTGGATGCTTTTCCACTCAGTCAGCTTTAAGACTTAAGAGGATCATTAAACTTGGTTCAGACGTCACTTCCAGGCCTGAAATTGTCGAAAAGCAAATATGAGTGTCCAGGTCCTTGAATTGAAAGTTTAAAAGCCAACTTGACAACCACGCCGCTGAGTTTTAAATTGACTTCAAGTCATTTATATGATAATTGTTCAGTCATTTGCCTGAGAAGAGGAGACAAATTTTCTATCAAAGAAGACCTAAATCAAAAGTGTTAATTTCCTGTCAACACTAATATTCTCGTAAGTCATGATTTCGTACTCTTCTCTGTAACTCTGTTTGCTGTAATATACATTTGTTTTTCACCAGACCGTCAAAGTTCTTCAAAGAAGAGCAGAAGTACTGTAAAATGATAAGGGCCAAGAGAGAAAACATCAACCTTCCCAACACCTGATTGGCTAAATCGAGGGAAATAAATAACTTATCATATGTTCTTTTCGGCACAACATCCCGAGACGTGCAATGAGGACTCTAGTCTGCGTCGCTCTTTTTTTATGTAAGTAGATAAAGCTATAATATTTTACTGTTGGAACACTGATTTGACCAACGACCGATTTTTGGTAAAACAATGACTTGGTAACGTTATAATTTTAATTTGTTCTTAGCGATAAAATTTAAAGGCAGAAAGGTTTCCTGCCTATTGGGAAAAAACTGATCATTTCATGTGGATTAAGATCTTGCATCGGGATAAAAGAATACTAACATTTTTGTCCTTTAGAGAAATGTAATCAGTTACGCCGGTTACTCGTTGGTAAAAAGTTAGACCCAGCGATATAGACTTTGAGAATTGGTCCAAGGTGGTTTACTTCTGTTCCTCAGTTGAAATTGCGGGAGGGTAGACGGTAAATTGATCCGTGGCAGCAGTAACGCCGATGCCTATTTCCCTTTCGTAAACGGTCGTTGCCATTTCTCAGAACGGTCGTTGCCATTTGAAACGGTTGATGCCATTTTTTAGCTCTGAATTACACTCATTAGGTCTAAGAACTCAGAAGGTTGCAGTTAATGTGTCTCGCTGGTCATATGAATTAGGGTTCGGGTTAGGGTTCTGTTTAGGGTGAGGGCTAAGAACCCGAGTTCGAGTTTTGAAAATTTCCGACCTTTTTTTTGCTCCAGTTTTTCTCTTTTTTCCTTTTTTTCCTTTTTTCCTTTTTTGTCTCAATTTTTCTTAATAGTTTTTCTTAGTTTGTTTCTTTTAATTTTCTTTGAAGTGAAGTGTGTAGTCCAACGTTATAAATGGCATCGACCGTTTCAAATGGCAACGACCGTTTACGAAAGGGAAATTTGCAACGCCGAAAGCGGACTTTTCGTCTCTTAGGGCGCGTTCCATTTGAAAGAAGTGGCCGGCCAGACCGGGCATTTGGAAGGACTAACTGTACAACGTATGCATTCAAATTAACACACTTCGAGGATAATATATACTCCTCGAGAAGAATGCGAGGCATTATCATTTCATGCGAGTGTTCCTTTCAATTGTTGCATTTTCTTTGCAAACTGATGGATCTGGACGGCCAGTTCCGACAGAAGGAAAGCTCCCTTAGCAAAGTTGCCAATTCTACAAAAGCATTTAATATAAGTATTCAAAACGATTTTGATTCATTAATGTCAGTCAGACAGGTATCGAGAATGAAGATGATTATCAGCTTATCAGGTGTGACCTTGTCATAACACCAAATTCTCATGACTACGTAACAAAGAACTCTATGGTACTAGTTGGAAGAATGAACGTTTTGACCTTGCGAATGGAAGGGTTGATAAGCAGTAGCAAGCATTCCGAAAAAGTCCAGGTTTCAATAGGATTAGAACCCATGACCATAATGCTTAAGATACTGCTAACTTTGATGACCTATTTTATGTTCATTCCCTAGTTTAAATACATCACATTTTATTTTCCTGATTTTAATACTTTAGTTATAACTATAATAGACCTAGTCGGCTAACTCAAATCTCCTGGGATTAAGATTCTTTGTGTATTGTATTTGCATGCCATGAATGTACTATTCACATTTAAATGATATGGAAATGCCTGGATCAAAACGTTTTATTCTCAAACAATTTGAATTGGGTACAACGCTGAGTTAGCTGCTTAGATCAAAAGAGCGAAGAGATTGAATAGTGTTTCCATGTGACGTCACGACGGCCATGTTGGTCTACCTAAACAGTGGAACGGCGGCCATGTTGGTGTAGAAAACTGATCCTCCGGGAATTGAGAATTGAATTTTCATGCAAACGTTTTCGTTTGTTTCGGTGGAAAAGCAAGGTTAATAATCACGCGAGTGAAAACACTCTATACAGGATGGTCACGGATTGCACAAAACAAGACATTTGAATTGATTTGCGTTAATTTGTTGATCACATTTTACAGTATCCCCAGTAGGCTACTTTCGAATTTTTGCAACAACAAAAGAACAGAGTCGAGGTTCAGGGGAATAATTAGCATTTTGTTTTGTTCAAAACAAAGAAAAATGCAAATTATTCCCGTTAACCTCGACTCTGTTCTTTTGTTGCTACACAATTGGAAACTAGCCTATTGGCGCTCCATCGCTAGAGGTCAAGACACTCAAATAAAAGTTACTTTCCTTTCCTAACGTAATGGGTGTCATTTAAAATGAGCACCTCTTGCTTAGCCGCCTGTGAGAAAAGAAAACATTGCAAATCTTAAAGAGGACATCAGAATTCGGAAAATCAAAACTCAAAAGTTCTACTTATCGTTTGCCTTATTTTGCCATTTCTGCTTGAAAATTTCCTTTGATGTAGACAACAACGATAAGGGGTACTGACGTGAGACGCGTGCAATCTCTTCTTCAGTTCAGTAGCATTACAAACTTCCTTGCAATGTGAGGTCTGTGACGTCATTGCAGGATCAGACCCATCCCTCTCACGTCCATAGTCGCGGGACAGATGACTTTAACCTTTCTTTTACCAAAATTTTATACAACATTTTGGTGGACTCAATCCGACCAAAAGTTCGTACTACATAAATTAGAACAAAGTTAACTGGGCACAAGCCACTGAGCTATGCCGGAAAAATGGTTCAATCTTAGCAGTGGTCGACTCTCGGCAAAAGATCGATGAGCTATCAAACATGCTTTCATCTCTAGGACATCAAAGCGATGATGTCAAGTTCTGGATTGGGTTGAAAATTAATAAATCTATAGAGGAATTTGTGTGGAGCACTGGAGAGATTGTAGAAGAATCTTTCCTAAATTCTACATGTGGCATAAATCCAAACTTAAACAGAACAATTTATTGGTGTTTTCTATTCAAGAATGTTAATGC
>NC_090896.1:3468048-3470548 GCF_036669925.1 Montipora capricornis
TATTTTTGGGGGGTTTGTTTCGTAACTGCGTTGATAAAAAACCCCACATGCTTTTATCTGCTCTTCAAATATACGACTAGCTACGGCTTTATTCTAAAAAAAGCTTCATAGACAGCATCATAAATGATTACTAAAGTGGCTATTGAAAAAAATGTGTATTCATGATTCTAACAGATTGTTCATTAATCACCTCTGCAGAAGTGCCTTCCAACCTTTCTTCTACTATCTCTCCTATCACCTCACCAACAGAATCTGCTTCCAAGAAGTCAACTGTAACTTTAAATTCAAACATTGCTGTCGAACCGACATCAAGTCCTCTTGCAGAGGAATCTACGACAGCAGCATTGCAGTTTGCGGCACCAACTTCTAGAAACACAGCAACAAATGCCCTCCACGCTCAACCAACGCTGACTGTGTCTACACTTTCACAGTCAATTAGACCTCCGGACAACAGAAAAAGTATCACTACTTATGTTATTTCACACAACACAGCATGGACAACTACATTGCAGCCTGCGACATCTATTTCTACAAACATAGCAACAAATGTCCTCCATTCTCCAGCAACAGTGACCGCGTCTACACATTCAGAATCAATTAGAACTTACGACAACAGAAAAAGTATAACGAGTTCTGTTGTTTCACGGGAAAAAGTGGAGAGTCCCTTCAACGCCAAGTTAATTACTTCAACTTCTTCGTTTTTAAGTACCATTGCAGATTTTGAGGTTAAAGATAGGCCGACAGAAACGGATATTCCAGTAAGTTTTGACTCCATTAAAAAGTAATATCCATGATCATCAACTGAATCCATTCAAAGGCTATGCACCACTCAATGAAAAAAAATCACTCCAAAGGAAACTGACGGGTATCATGGGTAGTTAAATCTAAACGTTGATCATTTAAACCTAGTTTCGCAGTAACAAAACCACGTTCTGATTCATTTTCTTTTGGTATGATCATTGTTAAAGAAAACTAAAGACTGTTCACGAAGTCAAGACCGCAGTGACAAGAAGCAATTTGCTTAATCAACCAACTCCTAGAAAGTTCTATGGGTTAAAAGTATTGCTGAAAACCTCGGTCTAAGATTAAATTCCTTGAAATAATCGGTCGTGTCTTTCTTCGTGTTTGGATTGTTCCTGTTGTTTTGGGCATATTAGTGAAACGAGGAACAATCAATCATCAAGACAGCAGAAGGGTTTTTAATTCGGAATCCGCAAATTTGATAACACATTCTTGCATTCCCTCGAAGCTACAGAGACTACCCTCGTAAACTCGTACAAATCCTGATTTTTATTCCCAGATTTTCAAAATCCTTTTATTGTTTTAAGGTGACTCTTCATAGTGTATGGAGTTTCGTTACTCATATGTCAATTGACATTCCAACGTAAGATAAAAATCGCACTTGGTCGATCTCAGTTTGAAAATGAGGCTTAAGTCACTTTCAATAATGACCCATTGGTACTTAATAGCAAATATTTTTCAGCGCTTATCGCCGGCTGAATGCATTTGTATCGTTATTTCATTTGTTAATTGATTTTGATGTCACGGTGGTCACTTGAAAACCTCTGTATTTCGTGACTGACGTACATCAACGTGCAACTGGAAAGAGAGTATAAACAGTTGGCTAAATTTTTTTATCGCTACCTTCTTTTGCCAGGTTTCAGAGTTTATTAATTTTGTGGCATCTCTTAATCCACGAGAACCGCAGTCGCTAGAGGTAAATATGCCAGAATCAACCCACAGACCGACAAGAAAGAGACTACCAGTGAGGCGTGAGGTGTTAAAAGAACCCTTAATTCTTCCTCTTCGGTTTTCTTTATTTGCGTTCAAAAGACCTTGAAGGGGTTAAAGCGGACAATAGAATGTCGATTAAACAAATGCTTTGCGTCCTTTAGGAAATTTAACTCCTTTGGAGGGGGAGGGTTGGTTTTTGTTACACACGTTTGCCATTATTTTTTAACATGTTTATTAAAATTCCCTGCTGTTTGTTGAAATCAAAGGATTCTATGAATCAGCTCGCGGTTCGGATCTCAACCGAATTCAACTCAGATTCTAGATATCAAATCGCGAATGCAAATAATTTATGGGATATCAAATTTAATGAACTCGATGTGACGACGGCAGATTAAAAATTATCTTTATTTTTAAAAATCAAAAATGGTTTCCATGGAGCATTTTTAATGCCAATTTTTTAAATGCGCTGATTACTGACTGTGGCATAACATGTCGTCACATTTACCTCTGTCTCAAACACAACACTAACACAAAGGGAGGGGCAGCTGTAAACAGGCTACGTTAAACAGTCTCTAAGTCGTTCATTGACCTTCATGCAGTCGACTTCACATAGAAAATTGATGAACAAATTGCGTTTGAGTATTCAGGTCAGTAAAATTAGGTTAAACAAGATCGTCTTCTTGCTTTACAACAACTGCTGATTGTTAAAGCTCCTGAACTATAGTGCTTCTACGTTCAGTTTTGCAACATAAAAAGTAGGAAACTT
>NC_090896.1:3473048-3485548 GCF_036669925.1 Montipora capricornis
TACTCTATTATTGTACAAAACGTCTGGGGCCATTTTCTATTGTTTTGTACACCATGGCCGTGGCAACATGGCCGTCTCATCACGTGGATGCAAACCAAGAATTGTTTTTGTTCTCTCTGCCTCACTATCAAGTGGAATATTGATATTTCGAAAATGGCCTATGCTGAAACGTGAGTCACGCTCAAGGTTACACTCCTCAATTTTAAAAACGTAGCAGTTAATTCTCTTTTTTGTCTACAATCTTAGACACTGTGGTCTTCAATGCCCTGTATCCTGACCTACATAAATATGTCGCAAACTCTATTGCAAGGTAAGCTTGTGGCTCTTAAATATATAGAATACAAACTGCATTCTTTCCCACGGGGCATCGTCCACTGAGAACCTACACAAATGACCAAGCTTCCCAACAGTTCTAGTAGCTCAATGGGTGGAACATCCTACCGGTGTTACGGAAGTCGTAGGTTCGAATCCTGTCTAGGACTTTGATTTTCAGTTGTCCTTTCGCCCGTGGCCAAGCAACTAGTTTATAATGCATCGACTGTATAGGCCACTTCGGAAAATACCATAATACTCTTTGTTTGTCCTCCCAAATTTTGCATAATCATTGTTTTTGTTTTCTCTCGGGACCATTGTAAGTCCCAAGAGAAACTGGAAACAACGCTTATGCAAAATTTGGGGGAACAAACAAAGAGTATTATGGTATTTTCCGAAGTGGCCTATTTGAAGATCTCCACTTTTTCGACAAATCCCGCGAGTCACCACCATTGTATTTCTTTTTTTTTCTTTTTTTTGGTTTTCAAGTAAAAGACCAGTTAATCAATTATTCAATTATTGGTTTCTACAAGCGATGGGGTTAAGATTAGAGTCGCAAACAGAGATCAAAAAGTGACTTACAATATGCTGTATTAAAAACCTAACAAAAAGGGCCATAAACGTTAATTTAGTCAAATAGGAGACACAAGGCTTACAACGTTCCCTTTCACTTCCCTGTTTCGCTTCGGGCCTTGTCAAAAGTCAAAAGCAGAAATGTCTTGTATCATGATTGGTTTATTTCCGCCACTGCCAGCGACTCAGACAACATGATTTTCATTTGATCGTAATTAAGCGACGACGTTCAAACGCTAAAAACGCAATATCGGACGCTGGAAAAGACAAAATTGGTAGATTAATAAACACGAGACGTTTTCAAGCCATGGACGGAAACTGGAGGTGAACATTTCATATACCGGGGCATAAGTCTCTCCCAGTGTTTCTAAAATCATCGGCTAACAGCGAAAAGATACTTAACAAAACAAATGTGGTAGTGTCGAGACAGGTTAAAAAGAAAAAAACATCTCACTTCCGGTTGCCTTTCGTGGCTCAAAAACGTCGCGTGCCTAAGTTACCTTGGCTTGCACCTGACGTCATCGCAGCCATGTTGGTGTACTGAACAATAGCGAAAAAGTCTTTCGGGAATTTGGCTCTATCATTATGCAAAACACCAGCGACATTTTGCTTTTGTTTTGTTCACCAACATGGCCGTCTAATCACGTGGGTGCAAGCCAAGAAAAATAAAGAGAGTGTGTTCAGATGACGTCACGTCGGCCACGTTGAAGCAGTGAAATATCCTTTTGGACTCTATTTTTATATTCTTCCTTTTGTTTTAGTATGCACATATGGCAGCCGGTCACAAGAGCGAACACACTCTATAACACAAGAAAAATTGTTTACGAATTCGCTTGATCCTTCTTTTATCGGATAAACCGAAACAAATGCCGAAAATTGGAAGAAAGTCTCCATCAAATTATCAACATGTTTTTGTTTTTCAGAGAAAGTCGCTTTGATTCCATAATCCTTGGGACCAGTATAAATCCGTCTCAAAACGCTATCTTCGAAGAAAATGTCACAATTGTCCTTCAAACATTAACGGTAAGACAAAAAAAGGAAAAAAATACTTTCATTCAAAATGATTTTTAAAGTTAATGCCTGTCTGTGGAGCCCCCTTCACTAATAAACTTCAGCGTCCCAACTGGGCACAAGGTTGAGTTCACACTGGACTCTGTTGAGGGGAACCCAACGATTTTTCACGCTGTTAACGTGTTTTTCTCTTTCAGAAAAACCATGAGAAATCACACAAAAGCTGTGCATTTTGGATGTGGAATTACTCATACAAGTAAGAGGATATTGCAATAAAATGAGAAAAAGTTATTTGATAATAACAGTGAGTTTAAGTAATATGTCGACACCCTTTTTGCACGATATATTAATAATGCTCATAACGAAAAAATCTTGTAATTCAATGGACTACATTCTTTACACTCTAGAATCAAAAAAGGTATTCAACGAAAACTAGTTTTTGTTTGGACAGACCTTAAAGCGCTACTATGATCAAAAAATCACTTCCTTTTTTCTTCAGATTTTGAAAGTGCGATTGCTTAACACTTGACTGGCAAAATTTTGAGCTTTGATTTTTATCCAAAGGTTGTTTACTTTGAGTGTAAGTGTCACGGTCCGCCATTACTCCCGTTCCAAACCGACCTCAGAGAGTTACATCCAAGGAAAAGTGAAGTCATTTACTCACTACCTTAAAATTTCAGCGTGTAAACGCAGCTTATTATATATGCAAAACACGAGTTTCAAAGTCTGAAAGATCAAAACTCCCGTGCTGCATATTAATTCAGCCGCGTACACACACACTGCTTTCTTAAACTAATCAGTATTTGACGTCAATTTTCTCCTCGATCCAGCTCTCTCAAGATTTTAAAGTTTGTAATGGCGGACAATTAAATAGGAAAATTCCGGTTAAAATAAACAAGTGTCTTTTTCAAATCAAGGCTTAAAACTTGGGTCACTTACTGTTTAGTTAACATTGTTTTGAAATCCAAATAAAATTAAAAATTAATTTTTTGGTCATAGTAGCACTTTAAAACCATTTAATTTCATGTATATTTAGAGAAAACGGCAGTTGGTCAAGTGAAGGATGTTGGTTGGTGGAGTCACGAGAAAGAAATGCGGTCTGCAAGTGCAATCATTTGACGAACTTCGCGATTTTAATGAACATAAAAAAGCACGAGGTATAATTCCCAAGCTCTCACGGACAATAGTCTGCCTCTATTGCGCTATAATTGGCTTGATAAATATAGTTTACGTCATAGAAAGTGCGGCGTACGGGGTTTTATGCACGAGTTGTTTGTGTCAAAAACCCGAACGAGCGAGGAACGAGCGAGTGAGGGTTTTTGACACAAACAACGAGTGAATAAAACCCCGTACAAAGCACTTTCTATGTCGTAAACTGTTTATTACACATAACCTGAGAATTTTCATTAAAATAGTTTTCTGACCGCGAATTAGAAACAAAAACTCACTGACAATAGAACCAAATGCAAATTTAATTTAATTCAATAACAAAGTACGATTTACACGAGATGCACGAGTGATTGGCATGGAAACGCCTTTACGTTATCGTTGATTGGTTATACTTTCACATGTGAAATAGCTGTACGCCATTCTGATTGGCTGTATAGGCCTTTTTCACATGTGAAAATAAAGCGTATAGATTTGTACAAATGAGCTTTATGGAATAAAATTCTCATGTTATGTGTAATAAAAGTGCTCGTATTGTACACTCAATATAATATAACGAAATAAAGTGAAGCGATAATCCTCGCAGTTATGAACGCAAGTTTTGCAATTGCGTAGAGAAGCCTGAAAAATCCAAGAGTTTAACGGGATTTGAACCCGTGACATCGCAAAACCGGTGCGACGCTCTAACCAACTGAACTATGAAGCCACTGACGTTGGGAGCTGGTCATTTGTGGGTTGTCATGTTTCCGTGAGCAATGAATCAACGCGTTCATGACTGCGAGGATTATAGCTTCACTTGATTTAATATCCGCAGTTCAATATATGATCCATTTCAATCATATATCATTTCATCGTAGAATATAACGAATGCACAAATTGGTTATAGAATGCAAAAGAGGGCATAGGGCACAATATGGATTCTACTATGGAAACACAGCAATTGATCAGTAATTTCGTTTACTAGTATATAATAAATAAATAAATTGTATGAATTTGCACATGCATTTCGTGATTTATGGCCACTCCTGATGTTTTGAAAGTACCTATTTGCAATCAAACAATTGAGGCCAGAATTCTCAAAATCCACATAGCAAATCAAATTCGTTGTTCCAGTCGCCTGAAATTTCAAGGTCATTTTCTAAAATAAAAACCTGTTTAAGTTAAGGTAAGATTCAGGACCCAACGTATCGAGGTCTTTCGACACTGGTGCTAATTATCCTCAGCAGGGGCGATATAAGGCTTGCAGACAAATGCAAGCACACTCATCGATTCGCCGTCCTGAAGACACTAGCAAGGGTGTAAAAAAAAGTTGACTCTTTAATCGTAACTTTGTAAGTTACACACATTTATCCTTCTTCAAACTAGAGCAGCGCAAAACCATGTCGGATTGTCAACCGTATAGTTGCAGTGTGAAACTAATTCCACCGTATTTGCGATGAAGCCTTTGTTTTACTAAAACTTGCACTTGTCTTAATTTTTGTGCATTATAGCTTCCACCTAAACACAAGCTACCTTTGGACATTATCACTTATATTGGACTGGGGCTCTCTTTACTTGGAGAGACTATTACCATTCTAGCGTATATTTTACTATTGTGAGTAAGGTTATTCCAGTGTATTGTCTTTCTATTTATTTCTATTAATATCAATTGTTTTTATGAGCTTCGAATGCTATTTTAGAATAAGAAAGAGAACTAAATCCTTCTAGGACGAAAAAACAAGGGCAGGGAAACCGCAAAACGTGATCCAGTTACTGTGCTCCCAGATATCCCCGGCCATCCTTTGCCGAGCATTATATTTTTTCTGTCATTAAGCCTGGTCCACACTTGCGGAGGAGTGGACAGCCCTCCGCAAGTAAGTGTGGCAATATATGAACATTGTGAAGTTTATGCAAAGTACCATGAATCTCCATATTGTGCAGCTGTATTGGGACATACATGGAGCGCAACTGCATACATGACTATTCCCTACACCCTATTAAATGGTTTAACATCTAATACGCGTGGATATTTTGCGAGTTGCGTAAAAATACGAGCAACAAGCAAAATTTCCGCAGGTACTATATGTTAAACCTTTCAATAAGGGATGTATTGTTCAACTATTACGCCCTTTTCTAGTATTTTGGTTAATGCGGCTGTGTATCTTGCTTGTGTTCATGCTCGTGTCGGTTATGAGGACCAGACGAAAACATTACGTAAAAGTAAACACTTGTACTTCGCGCTTATTCCGACTTGTTCGCGTTGAAAAACGCGTTGGAAAATGTCGCTTCATGCAACTGTATTGGTAGGAGTGCCGTTGAGATAAATAGAGAGTGAAAGACCGATTGGTGTACGCTCACTTTGTCGTCAAAACCGCATTACTGTATTGCAGAGAACGGAAAAGAGAAGTGGTAGAGTGCACGCCAAACTTGCAGCATGCGTTTTCACTCATAAAAACAAGCTTTTGGTTAGGGTGGCGTCCCCATGATGATGGTGATGGTGATTATGATTATAATCGTTATCATTATCATTATCATTATCATTATCATTATTATTATTATTATCATTATTATTGTTATTAAGTAATATGTCCCCTAATTCGCTCAACTTTCAGGTGGTCAAAACAAGATCAACAAAGCCACGTCCATATAAACTTGGTAGCCACACTAGCGACAGCACAAGTGATATTTTTGGCGGGAATAGAATCGACAAAAGATCAGGTTTGGTTCTCCAGTGAACGTCATTCTATTGCTTGAATTTGTGTCTTTATCTCATAGATCATACGAATAGAGACGAAAGTCGCAATTTTTTTCCTTGCCCACGCTTTTCGAGATCTTTAATTTGGCATCGACGACGATAACAGAGAACAAAAAACATCAGGGCCCAGTTGTTTAACTTAAGCGGAACAAAACTAATGCGTGGTTAAATACCGACCGAGTTTCGATTTTTGCCAGGAGCCCAAGGGCCCCTGTGTTTGTCCGTCAAAAAAGCCTTAACCTTGCGAGTTTATGCTAAAGGAAAGCAAAAACTCTTGACATGATTCTTTCTGCAGTTCATATATCTTACTTTCAAATGCAGTGTCTTTAAATTCACTCTCAAAAAATGACCAGTTAATCTCAGCTGGCTTGACAGCGCCGCGAATTGGTAGTGCACTGCAAAAGTATCGAGGTCATGGGTTGAAATATCGTTTTCAAGCTTTTTCTTTCGTTCCTACTTAAGAAACTTTTATAACTGGAATGATATGGTCCACCAACATTCGCTACAAACATAATCGACAACAGTCAACTGATACCATGGGATAAAGGAAAGTCCTGGGCGAACTGTCTTCATTTATGGGCGACTAGTCTGATATTCTTTTTCTGGTCCCAATGTAGGTGCTGTGCATAACAGTGGCAGCTCTAATTCACTATTTTTATCTGTCATCATTCTGTTGGATGTTAATAGAAGGCGTTATGTTGTATCTCTTGATTATCGAAGTCTATAACACCGAGCTCAGGCTACGTTACTGTTACTTGTTCTCATTTGGTGAGTTCATTTTCCAATATATTGAGTTACATATTTTAAATAAGGTTGCCTCATAAAGCATATGCGTGTAACGTCACAGCGGCTAATTTGGTGTCTTTACAAATGGCTTACATACCCTAGTAAGCTTAATTAAGCAGTGAGCATATCCATAACAACGACAAGAATAAAAAATAGATTACGCCTTCGTTTAGCTTGCGTCTGTAGAGGTATTTCTGAAATTTTAGCTTTTATCCACTTAACAATCAACTGGCCAAAGGAAAGACTACTTGTGGTCATTTGCTCATTTGTTCACTTCTTTCAACAGGGTTTCCAGGTTTAGTCGTAACAGGAACTTTGCTAACTGCCCACTTAACAGACGATGGAATCTATCAATACAGGGCTCGAAAATGGTAAGATCCATCGACGGTCATTGCGACTCTTAGAACTTGGTAAAACATAAGATAAATTCAACTTTACAAAGAAGGTCAGAAAAAGAGAAGCACAGTTAAGGAGTCTCGCTGGCAAGATGAGAAAAGATAGTGTCGGTAATAGCTCATAGATTCGTGAGCAAATCTCACGCCCTCAATAATATCGAACTTGGTGTGTTTTTCCGAATTCAAATTCAGCCTATTTTGAATCAGTTCCCATCAAGGTGTCCCCTTCCAGCTGGGTTCTTAGCGCGGTTGTTAATTCATATATATTTTTTGTCTATTCAATAGACACTATTCAAGCTTAAGTACAAGCTTACATGCGAAGCTTTTTTATTTTGTTGTTCTCATTCGTTTGATCCTTAATACGTTGTTCCGATGCATAAAGTTGTGCACTGTACATTGCTGGTATACGCTGAGCTACGTGTCCAACATTGCAACACAGCGCTGTGCCAGGAATGGAGACTTAAAGTGGTACTACGACCAAAAACAAATTTTGTTTTTCCTTTGGATTTCAAAACTATGTTAACTAAACACTACCTCACCCAAGTTTTAAGTTCTGATTTTAAAAAGACACCTGTTTATTTTAGCTGGAATTTTGTTATTTATTGGTCCGCCATTACTAACTTTAAAATCTTGAGAGAGCTGGGTCGAGGAGAAAATGACGTCACTCACTACTTTAAGAATGCAATGCGTGTGTACGCGGCCTAATTAATATTGAGCACGGGAGTTTCGGGCTTTCAGACTTTTCAACCCGTGTTTTGCATAGATAGTAAATTGCGTTTACAAGCTGAAATTTTAAGCTAGTGAGTAAATGACGTCATTTTCTCCAGATCCAACCCTCTGAGATCCAATCGGCTAGTTTTGAACGTGAGTAATGGCGGACCATGAAATCCAAAACTTACACTCAAAATAAACAGCCTTTGGATAAAACTCAAAGCTCAAAATTTTGCCGGTTAGGTGTTAAGCGAACACGCTTTCAAAATCTGAAGAAAAAAAGGAAATGATTTTTGATCATAGTACCACTTTAAGCCGGTAAGGAGTTTAAAAAAAGGCGGCAGCTAGGGCGCCAAACAAACACCAATTTCATTGGTTAATAGAGGGGAAATAAATCTCTCACGCCAGAACTTAATTGCTTTTTCTTTTTGTCATATTAGGTGTTGGCTTTCGGCAGAAAGACACTACATATGGGCATTTGCCGCTCCAGTGATTTTAATAACCTTTGTAAGTGCGCAAATGACTACTATTACATGATTTTCGGACTTTTCTGACAATTTAACAGTTAGATGGCATTTACCATTTGCATTAGGAAGTTAATTACTGATGCTGATGATAATCATTCGCTTGTAACTTATCGCGAATTAGACTAAAAGTAAAAATGTCTTTGGACCGAAATTAAGTTTAAGGTTATTAACTTTTTCTAAAGTTATTGGCTTCGGCATATGGGCTTAAAGATAAAGAATGTTTATTCGAATTCATTTTAAACTTAGAAAAGGTAATAGAAGTAGTATTGTGCATTGGCAAGAGGCTCGTGACACGGAATCTGCAACTCGTTAATCTCTCCCTCACCATGGAGATATCCGCAGATCGTCCATCTTTACAACACCTTTCCCACCAAGTACCGTGCCTCTTAGCTAATCAACACACTATATCGCCGTTTACGTTTATGCATAAAAGAAAAAGTCATCACTCAAAGTGGGAAAAACCAGTTTGTTTTGTCCTTGCCATTGGGTCCTAATATGAACCAATGAACCGTTATCAGACGAGTGTCCAGACGAGTAACATCGAGATGACCCTTTGGCTCATGAAAAAAAAAAACAGGACGAGTAGCTTAACTGTCTAACAGCACACTAGAGCTTCTACTTCGAGAAGTTTGTTCGGTCAAAGTCACAAGGTCCTGGTATGAGCCAACGGACAGTCACTACACGAGTAATTGTAACGTCGAATTGACTCTGACTCGTGAAAAGAAAAAATGAACGAGTAGCTCAATTGTATAATGCTGTGCTCGGAGCACAAGACCTTCTATTTCGTTGAATATTGATTGATTTGGATATTTTCAATCGATCTTTTTTAAGCACAAAATGACTACCTTTACAATGCTCATAAACAGCTACCAGTCAGATGAGTACGCGAGCCAATCAGATGGCAGAATCCATAGAAATTGCTCATAGGTTTGTTTTGACATTCAGACAGACTGTTGCTCGTTGCGCATCACTATTTTGGAAACAGGCCTAAAGTACAACGTTTAGATAACGCCTTGGAAAAAAAAAATGGAAAAGGTGTTTGCTCCAGTAAGGGAGAAATTGCAGATTACATCGCAAAAGTGTTTGCCTATTATCATGGGTGGATTGAAACCAAACTCTAGGAAAACAGACAACAATACTGTAATGTTCCAATGCTATTAGGATAACAGAAGTAGCTAGTCACGTAGGATCTGTTGTTCAATCTTCTCCACCAACAGAGCTGCGATGTCGTAACGTAAAAACGTTACCAATCCAAACTAAATTAAGGTCACTTTCTATTTGCAGGTAAATATGATAATATTTTGTGCAGTTGTCAAAGAAATGATCTCCATGCCGAGTGCGACATCGACTAAACTAAACGCATTGAAGTAAGTAAAGCAACGGAAAGTGGGCCGGAATCCTAGTGCGAAATTAGTTTTGATTTACGTATTAACTACTGACAATAAATCAGCACTTCTAGACTTACTTTGAAAGCTATGCTGCTGTGTACTCTAAATTAATGTGTTTTTTTAACATGTCTTGTACAGCGAATTAATAAAAATGCAATTTCTTCGACCAATCATGACGGGCAAAGGAAATCAGGTGCCTAGCGACAATTGAAGGCGGGAAAAAGTCTGTGATTGGTCGAAAAGATAAAGCGACAACCTAAGCCAATCACAAACCGTCGTTGAGCAAAACCACAGAAACTGGTAATATGTTTTCCACAGTCAGTTAAAAACCACCCTGTATATGTCAGTAAAAACTAAATAATTGATCTTTTATTTCTACATTTCAGGACAACTATTAAAGCATGTGTTATATTATTCCCACTTCTGGGGGTCACGTGGTTGTTTGGTTTACTGAGCCTTGCTGAAGGCGGAGCTGTAACACAATACGCATTCACATTATTCAACTCTATCCAGGTGCGCTTACATGAAGAAATCACATGATTTTTCATAGAGAACGGTATACCAGTATTCTGTTTTTTTTTTTAAAAGGCCTTATTGAGGCTTGTTTTTGAAAGACAAGTACGAATGGATTCGATGAATGAAGTAAATGTAATTATTATATAGATATTGATGAAATACCAGGATTTCTCCTTTTACTAAAAAATCATATCTTCACCGCGCGCAGTGAACGTATCATTTTTATCTTTCACATGTGAGGATATCGCTGTCGTCATGGTAACGAACACGATTAGCCAATAAAAGGCGAGCTTCCTCTTCATTGTACGATACTTTTGTGCTTAAATATAATTCGTCTCTACTACATTAACATTTTTATTGCAAATTTTACATTATCATGATTTGTTTTTCATAACTTTCATATCTTGTTTCATGTTACACAAGATGCGTGTTTTAGTGGTTGGTGAACAATTTTTCATCATTTCGAAAATGAATAAAACAAGTTGTTTTAAATCTAGACATTTCATCAATATATATATAATAAACAGAACATTACATGGCCGCTTGGGGATACGAATTTTATCTTCTCGAGCTGAAAGTATCTCAGACTCGTTCGCTTCGCTCACTCGTGAGAGATACTCGCAGCACTCGAAGATAAAATTAGTATCCCCGCGCGACCATGTAATATCCTCTATATATTTGAAGTGCGAGTTTATAGAGGGAAAAGTCATGGGTTCGAATGTCGTTGAAGCCACCTAAGAGCAGGGCGTTACAAATCGATAGAAATCGATCATCGGAAACTTATCGATTACTCGATATTACTCGATAATTGTTCATCGATTAGCTAAAATAATCGATAAGTATCGATAATCACAAGATTTGACTCGGATGAAAATGTAAAGATAAGAAACAAATTCCAGTATTTGGCCTTCGGATATCCATTAGTCATTTGTTCCTTGCTTATACGGTGTCTGCCTTCTTCTTCGCCTTAGTTCCTCTGACGAAATCGATATTTTTGATATAAATCGATGGAAATCGATTGAAATCGAACGATGATTACCAAAAGCGATAAAATCGATCAAAATCGATAATTACAAAGACTCTGCTATCGATATTTATCGATTTTCGATATTAATCGAAAAATATCGATTACGATCGATTTTATCGAGTATCGAAATTATCTATTTGTAACGCCCTGATAAGAGGCAGTTTATAAAATTGTCTAGATGAGCGCGAGGACAGATACGAATATTCTATTCCCGAGAAATCTTCCAAAAGGTTATGACACAAAGAACGAAAATCTAAGCTATCAAATGACACAAGCGTCAACATTCATAACTAATCTTGAACCGTGTGCCAACGCTTCTTCAACCGATAACAACTTGTTGAACGTTCGAAACAGAGCTCACCTCTGTTTTCGTTCAACTGTGTTCATCAATGTTCGGCATGTTAAATGTCTTATTCCAGCATTCAACACGAAAAAATACACAGTTCCACATTTCTCGAACAATCACTGGAACATTTTTTGATCGACCAATGCTGAACAGTGTATGAGTGGCACCTACTTGGGTGTCGAGGAAAAGTCGATCAAAAGTCGAGCATAGAGTGCAATGGACTTTATTCGCGCGGCGGTCATATCGGCCATAGACAATAGATCTCCTACCCTGAGCCTGGAATTGAAATGTTTGGAAACGAGTTTCGGAGCGCAAAAACAAAAGTTTTCAATCCCTCGCGACTCAACCTGGCCGCCGTGTTATTGAGGCCTCTGTTAACTTTTGCTAGAAGCATAAAATAACAATGAAACGAGAGACTTATTTTCCGCTCCAAAAAAATGTCTCCGTTTTGTAACAACGACGACGTATTTCCTCTTTGGCAAACCGGTCAAACAAGGACACGAGAAAGTATGAGAATTCACTCTCATGTTTTGCACATTCTCTTTACGGTTCATTGTAAAATGATGTCAGTGGAATGATAACATATCGCTATTAGCGTGCGAAAAGCCTAATTATCGGGTGTATTTGTTAACTGGGTGCTCCTACCTTTCAAACATTCTTGGTTATTGACTCCAGTTCTATTCTTGCCACAATTTCAGGGTTTACTGATTTTTCTTCTGCACTGTGTGAGGAATTCGGAGGTAAGAACCAGTATAAGTTTCCACAAACACTTCGCTCTTCATTGTCTGGATTTTACATTTCTACGTTTGTTGATTTGCTTAAAACTTCGAGCCACTCCCAATCAACGAAAAGGAAGGAAGGAACTGAACCTTGCCGGCTCCCCGTTGATTTCCCGCGCTTACGTCAATCTGATGTGATTGGTCCGTTTCCCAAGTTCTAGTGTGGTTGCTTTAATTTCCAATTAAGCGTATTGAAAACAGAACCAATCGCAAAGCAGACGCATGCGC
>NC_090896.1:3490548-3528048 GCF_036669925.1 Montipora capricornis
GTACGGGATCATTAACGCCTTTGCCACCCATTAATTTATCAGATTTTGATGCTAATAACTGACTCGTCCTCAAGGCTGAAAGGCTTCAGAAAACTGGATATTTAACTAAGTTTAGCAAGTTCTTTTACTTTTTTAAATCGACTTGTAAATAGTTTGATGCTTTATGTGAGCAAACTCGTATGTTGATGAAACAAAATGTAAACGATGACGTCAGCAAAGATTCCCTTAAAGGAAACCTCCACTAAAACAAGAATATAAGTTTTTCGCTAAGTACTATTTCTCGAGCGGGTGTTGGCCCATTAAATAGGCCAATTATAGCGAACCTACACTAAAACAAGAATATAACTTTAAAAGGCTGAACATAATGCTTACCATCAAAATTGTTGGAAGTTTTTCTATTGCAAGCGTTTGTATCTGAAATAAATAAATTTCAAAAAAACACTTGTTTTGGTTTTCAAATTTCCCGGGAGCTGCCATTTTGAATAATTGTGACGTGAATGGTTGTTTTAAAAAGAAACAACAGGGCAACCATTACACATTGCTTCCGACTCCGACAGTTGATTTTCACTAGATCGCATTGCTCTGCGTTTCTGATTACGACTCCGACTTCGACTCCGTCGCTAATGAAAACCAGCCTTAAATATTTAATAACAAAATCTTAATGACATTGTTTACTCCGTCCGTATTTTAGGTTACGGGTTTAATTTATGAGTTACTCTCATACATAGCAAATAATCCATAAGAGACGCACTCGAACTCCTTTACTGGGCAGATTCTAAAAAAGTAGCGTCGGTTGTTTCCTTTCATATTACTGTACTACTAAAAGCAATACAATATTGGTTATAACGTTTGCTTGACGCAAACGAAGCTTATAAACTGCTCTTTCATTAAAAAAATGAAATGGATTATCCTGTGTATTTAAACTCCAATTTTGTATTAACCGTCACTTCTGAAGATGTCTGCAGAAGCATACGAAACGTCAAGTAAAAGATAATTTTAACTATGCGTTTATATCTGATCTTTGTCACCGCTGTTTGTGTGTTATTTCTGAAATTTCCACATTATTGAGGATTTTAATTACGTTTGCATGAAGTTTAATTTTATTGGTTGATATTGTATAGTTCTAATAAGGAAAGGTTTTGAAAAAAATTTCGGAATGAAAAGTAACATGACGTTTCGGCGACGACATGTCACCACTATCAAATGCAAGTTATTGTAAGTTAGGTAGCGTTATATATATAGAATAGAGAGTGGGAAAATACATTAGAATAAACGAGGCGGGGAAAACAGAAGAATGAACAAAATTTAAATATACAGTTTCGCTGGAATGGAGTCATTTTGAGTGTTCAGAGTCGGTCTCTTTTTCCTTATTAAAAGCATCTCATAAATAAGGCACTCAAACTTAATATTTCCACAACATTTCTAAAAGGTGGTAAATTGCTCGTGAAGATTGTTCGATCTTTGGTTGTGTTTGTCCTTCAGGTGTTTACCGATGACAGGATATTTATGCTCCTCAATGCGCAGGTGGAGATGACAGCTGGTGTAGCCTATAATCAGAATCACACGAGTTACATTGAAATTCATACACAACGCATTGTTTGTTTACAGGTGAGGGCTTTGAAATCTTCAGAGATAAACCGGTTGTCATACACCACGATTTTCTTTCCAAGGTCGCTTAGTTGCCTGCGCACGGAGTCGGCGGCAACTACCTAACTTACAATAATTTGCATTTGATATTGTATAGGAAAGAGAATTCGTCTTTGTTTATAATCGATCGCCATTTTCATTTTACGGACAAAGTAATCACTTTAAGATTGACTTGTAATCAGTATACACGTTGATTTTCGCCCCCTTATTAATACCCGCATGAAATAAATTTCCGGCCTTCCGAAATCGTTAATGATGATGTCAGCAATAAACCTATTTACTGAAGTTTGCCAGCTTCGAAAGAAAAGATTTTGGGATTTACTGACTCAGTAAGCAGTAATTAAAAATAATCAAGCAGGAATTCTGGTCGAATGCTTTTCTATTATTGGGGCAACATTGGAACCATGGTTACTGACTCTGTTGGAACTTGGCCATTAAACGAGGTCTATCCGACAAATTCCTGTCATACTTATTGTCAGGAAATGTAGCCAATCAAAATGCAGGATTTGCATTAGTCCATTAGTTGGGTGATACATTAGTACGGCTAATAAAGAAGATAGAATCATGATATGTCATTTACGCGCTTAATATTTTGCGTTAACGAAAAAACAAATTAATCGCAGAAGCTAGAAGATCAAAGATAAGGTAATGAAGACGAGGGAGATTCAGATTCTATTCATCTCATCTAGTATATATACCAGAGGTTTTCGTTAAAACAATGGTTTGCTGGGTGTGCTCAGTCTCGCGGGATCAGGGTGACGAATTTAAAATGATAAAAATATAGAAACAGTTATTTCAGTTTTAGTTAAGTTTTGCGACATATTTTGCCTGTTGTTGCATGATATTTGAATCCAAGGAAATGTCTTAGTGTCTGCCAAATCAATAGCCACGGTGACACTAAAAAAGGACAGCACAACTTATTTTTAAGGAATTTTTTTTGCCGTGACAGTTGATGTCAAGGAAGTTCATGTTGCTATGTTGCTATTTATTTTAAATAGCATTATTTGAGTAGAAACCTTCTTAGTAAAACGCGCCTTTATAGTGTTAAAAATAAGCAAGGCCTTTACTTATCTGATAAAAGTTCTTGTTTCGTTCTTCAGTTCATAATGTAATTGTTACACCTTTCGCTGCCACTTTTGTAGGGGGTCTGAGGGTTAGGTACTAAGGGTCACTAGTTTTCCATTGCATATGTTTACTTAATAAGCTCTAGGAAATAGAGATCTACCCATGAGTTTGCTTTGTTTTGTTTCTAAAGGTGAGCAAGTGTCTGGGACACAAATATAATTTTATACACATATTATTCCGAAACAGAATTTTCATTTTATCCTTAAAGGGATGTGTGTATTTGCCTTCCTGTGGTTTAGGATATAGGGTGATTTTCCGCCGTGTGAGGTTTTAGTTTTTGTTATTTACCACACGTAAATTACGAAAACTAAGACCCAGACAAGACTGACAAAATTGCATCCAGTTGTATTTCTTTAATTTTTTTTCCATTGTTAGAGTGGAGTTCTGGTAATTACCACAGGAAATTACAAAAACAAGCGGCAACATTGACCATGAAATTGGAAATGACATTTGAATCTGTTTCTTCTTTTTTTTTTTTTTTTTCAATCGGCAGAGGGGGTCTTAGTTTTCGCAGTCACCTCGGGAAAATTACGAAACTAAGATCCCCTGAGAATTGACAACCAAATAAAACTTAATGCTTCTTAGTTTTCAGGGTCTTATTTTTCCTTAGGGTAACAACCGGACTGATTCGAACCGTGGTTTTTTTCTACATATAGTGGAAGCTTACTGAAAAGCGAGTATAGATCGAATATCCTATTTTCAAAGAAATAAGCATTTTGACAATGTATCTTTGGATGGGGGCGAATTCTTCTCTGAATATTGGAGTTGGAATGAAAAGGTTTGCAAACTTAATTTAATGATCAGAAAATTCTTTTCTTTCCTCTTTTGTGTATAAATGTAACCCATTGCGAATAATAAAATGACGAAAATTGCGGCTTCAAATGTCAATAAATTTTCAGAGTAAACTCTGCTGTCCAAATTGTCCAGTTTCAATGGAAATTCGCCTGACAGGTTTACAAAACAGGCGGTATACTTCGAAAAGACTTAAAGACGAAGGGGCTTCCGACAACAAACAGTCTGCTCGTTTCGACAAAATCTGATGCCAAGTTGAATTTCCATCAAGGGATTGAGAGCCTATGTAACGAAAAGCAGCCAAGCTCTAGAAGTTCTCGTTCTAGTAAGCAAAGAACTAATCTAATCCATCTGGACAACTTATCCATCTGGACAAGAAATTTGACCATATCACAGCTGAACAAGAGACTTTTCACGTTCAAAAACCTTGGACAGCAGAGGAAATGCTTTTTCATTTTTCGATCGTAACGTACGCATACGAATGTTAAAGGGACTGTGACGTTTTAGCAAGTTTTACAGCGAGTTAACAAAAGCTTCAAAGCTGCAACTTTCGAAAACTGCTACACGAGATCAGAGAAAAAGAAATATTAGTGGATAATTTCTTTCAGTGTTTTCTCCTTTATCAAAGCGAAATTACAAGACTCGTATCCCCGGATCGGAAAAGAAGTGACAGCAAGACCTTTTCGACAAAAAAAGACTCGAAATGACGTTTACGGACGAAACGTCAAGGCGAAGTGTCTTGTCCACGGCAATAGAGTCAACTTTATTTGTCATAATCAACGTAATCGCTATTGTGGGAAATTCTTTTGTGATTGCAGCTGTTTTAAGGAATCCCACCCTCCGAAAAATGGCCAACTGGTATATATTAACGTTGGCACTTGCTGATTTGCTCGTAGCGGTCACGTGTATGCCATTGACCCTAGGTGCTGCCATAAAAGGGCAATGGCTGTACAGTAACGTCACTTGTCAAATTCAAGGTCACGTGATACAAATATGGGGGTGTTTCTCCTTGACAACCGTTGCAGCGACAGCTGTGCATCGATATTATCGAGTGATCCGACCAATTCGTTATCGTGAAATATTCACAAAATTGTTTACCATTTTCATGGTTGTTTCCTGCCTTGTTTTCTCGACGTTCGTGCCCGTGGGAATGGCGCTTGTTTTAGACGCAAGATATCAATTCGGTCCTCACTTTTTCTGCACTCCAAACTTTCACACCCAAAAATCGAAACCCATAGCGCTGACAATGTTTTTGGGTTGTATTATCATTCCGTCAACACTACTACTGTTTTGCTATTTCAAAGTTTACCTCGCCGTCCGGAGACATGTGATTTTAGTGGTGCCGAATTTAAGAGCACAGAAACACACTCATAGAAGCTCGGAAATAAACCTGTCTTGTCGCGTAGAGGAGATAAATACAACGAAATTAGTATTCGCGATAATTACTGTCTTTTGCGTGCTGTGGATTCCTATGTGCATAATTGGGGCTCTTTTCGTTTGCGGAGTGTTTCTTCCCCGGTGGGGACATATGATATTCGATTATTTGATGTTTACGACGACTGCAACGAATCCGCTGATTTACGGGCTCATGAACAAGGCTTTCCGTGCGGAGTATGCTCGGATAATCGGGTGCAAGAGACGGAGGCGCGCCACGGATCAAATTGGCAAAATGTCAGTTCGACAAGGGTAGTGAAAAGCTATTAGTTGTTACATGTTAACTTCCGCAACAAAAAAGCCAAGAGTTAAATAGATTCTTATTCTGCTTGAATAATTCTCACCAAAAATCGTCTGCGAAGAATTCAGAATTTAAATCCAGCAATAGAATCCAAACAGATACTATTATTCGTAGCTTTTCAAAATGTACCACCAAATATGGCATTTAAACCTCACCAGAGACGTGGAAAACAAATTTGAGTTATAAAAAATAAAATATATATAAATGATAATAATAATAATAATAATAATAATAATAATAATAATAATAATAATAATAATAATAATAATAATAATAATAATAATAACTTTAGTATCCATATCGCTCGCTATGTCAAGATCATTCAGTCCTGAACAACAGTCTGAACATTCATGATCATGTGTTAGGATTTTCAAGCTCATGTCTGATTCTTTTAGAAGTTATATAGTTATACAGTTTTTATTATGAGCATTATATTTCGGTATTATCCACTATGAACATTAGATTTTACACTGACTCCTTTAGCAGATATATAATTATATAGTTTTTATTATGAACATTAGATTTTAGTATTATCCGCTATGTACAGTAGATTTTTAGCATTATTTATAGATCTGACACTGAGCTAGCCACGTCTTTACGCCTAGCTTAGTGTATCTTAGGTATCTGGCATACAGATGTTTTATACTGCCCATAATAATAATAATAATAATAATAATAATAATAATAATAATGAAAATAAATGCATTTCGTCTCGGCTGAACAGCAACTCAATGACGTCAGTAAACCATAGTAAACGAACTGAAAAATATTAATTGAAATGTTAAAGTAATTTAAGTCTTGTTTGTCCTTCAAGGTGTAAGAACTTTAATTTTAAAACTGTAACAGACACAACAATAACTTCAGCTGTCAAAAAATTGCACTACCAATCGCTGAAGCTGTCTTTGGGTAAACAAGTTGAAACATGAATTATTTGGCATTTAAGAGATGCAATTAAATGAAAAAGGGCTTCTTCATTTTGTACTATTTTGCAAATTGTAAGCAGATAATTGCAAACATCGATCACGGTGTATATGCTTGGAAATGCCGAAAGGACGTGCCTCTTTCTTCATGGAAACAAAAACGTTCCCTCAGTTTGAGAACAAAACTGTGGCCCAGTGGCACACAGCCACATCACTAGCTTCTGCAGTCGACAAATTATAAATTATGTTTCTCAGTTATATCACGTCTCCATTACTGAAATATCGATCAGAATAGCTGAACTGGACTCACAAATATAAATAAGGAAACAAGAAATGAACAGACCCAGAAATGTTGTTGTTTTCGTCTTACAAGGAAAGAGAAAATTTCTCTTCTCGTTACAAAAAAGGAAAATATGATGAATATATATACACAAACTCCTCAAACGTTTGCGAGCGAAGACAATTATTTGACGTTTCCCGTGAAAATCGCTCCGATAGTCTACAAACGCTGTCAATCAAAATAAACTTATATCTCTGAAGCTAATATCTCTTAAAATATTTGATCTTCTTGTATGCTTTTTTAGCGATTGAAAGGTGTGACCTTAACCTTTAATTAAAATCAAAAACAAAATTTCAAGGTAGACCGTAACCTTTACTGATCTTCCCTTAACAGATGCACATATCAACTGTAGTCAAATCAAATTATTCCCTTTTTTTGGCTGCAATTTTAAGAACTTTAAGTCTCGTACCCCAATATGACATTTGCAGTCGTTTATTATGATTATTATACTTTTAATCATATTATAGGTTTCTTAGTTTAGTATTTTTACAGAAGAAGAGCCTCTTAATTGTTGGAATCTTTAATAAACCATTATCTATCTATCTTATCTATCTATCCTTCCACTTGCTGTGTTTTTTCCACAACAGGTATACATTTAAGAACACCTTATTCGTCTCCACGACAGATCAAACCCTAAATTTACAACTGGCCTGAACTGTAAAAATGAAAGATGAGGTTTGAGCTGATACAACGCCCATAATATCAATAACAACTACAGGGTGTATCACACACTGTAGCATTTTTATTCACAGCCGCTGCTTGTCGCAGCCTGCTTTGCTCAGTGTATCCCACGCGAACGCCTATTTGGCGTCTTGTTCATGATTGTAACTACACACATGTACCACTGAAAGAACTTTATTCACATGTTATTCAAAAGACCACTCTGCACAGACGGCAGAGGTGGTCTCGTAACGGACAAGTAACAAAAACGCCTACGATCTTTTGAAGATCAAAAAACGGAGGAACGCGAGGTATAAGCTCGATGGAAATGAGGTTGCAAGGATAACGTTTCTCTTTTCTTGGGAGACCGAAGCAAACACGATCACTAACGATCACATGACAACTAGAGTGCTGGATGGGATGGCAGTTTCAATGCTGGTTTGCGCATTGTGATAAGTAGTTTATCCGACCACATTTAACTACTACGAGACACCCCGACAATCCACTTTTCGTTAGCGACGGAGTCCGATTTGGATTCGGAGGAATTGATTAGCATTTGGTGTGAACATCCACCTACTATCTAATATGGTATTTAAGATGGGTTCAAATACCTCTCTCTATAAAAAAATACCTAACATATCTTTCGCTGTTCATTTATTTATCACTAACAATTAGTAAATCGATCTACTAGTACCTTGATCTACAGATGCGAACTGCACGTGTCCAATAATTCATCACAGATCGCTGTTTTCCTCCTTCTTCCGTGTTCCTTTGAAGACTCGCTTCGTCTCGGAAAATGCACAGACGACCGTGACGAGCTTGAGCTGTGAGAAGACCAGGAATATTTCATTTATCTCTTTCTTTTGTGTCGAGATGAATCAGAGCAACACACTTCAGTGGACAATTTTTCCCACTCGATATGCAAATTACGTCAATCGTGGCTTCATACTTTGCACGTGAAGTTCCCTTATTACCCGAGTAAATTTCCCCAAGGGAATAAAACTGCATCCACTGTAATAGGTTAGGCTTAGCTACAATAATCCCGAAAAATCGCTCGAAAATCTATCCGGATAATCCTTGAAAAAGTTCCAAAAATCTCAAATTTTACCGTTACATCCGAAACAATGTTAACAAAATATATCAAAGTTAAAGATCTTAAAAGTTCAAACTGCCGCCTCCATTAAAGCTATTGTAGATAAGTCTAGGGGCGCTTACCATTCGACAAAAACAGGCCATTTCCGAGTTCATGTCTGCCTCCTTTTCAAAGCGAGTCTAAGTGCGAAGTTTTTCTTATGAAAATTAGTTTTCATTCATATGTAAAGTAGAACTAATTTCCATCACAAAAACTCCGCACTTAGACTCGATTTGAAGAGGAGGCAGACATCAACAGTTTGGTTTGAAAGTATGCAACCCGCCCAAGTCTAAAATTCCCTGTGATTAATGGAATAGTATTTTCCGGTTTGCCGCACAGTCAGTCCAAGGCCTTCCACGCCAAAGATGAATTGATTAGTTCCTTAATACAGCGGAAATATTGCTGACTCCGGAAAGCTTTTAGTGTTTAGAGTTTTGCGGATGAAATCGGTGACATTATTTGCTTCAGTGCTGTAAGCTGTTACATGGAGAGATGTGGCCATGGCCTGGATGCACTGAGGCATTTGTACTGCAAAAACATCTCCAGATATTAAGAAAACCCACACACCGACCACTGTTTTTATCTTAAAGTGACGCATCCGATTTACGCAAGAAACTGGGCCAGAGTACGAATCAACCAATAGGACGGGATTTTTCCATTGTTCCTATTTTCCGTTCTATTCGATGCCTTACGTCGGGTTGCCGGGAGAATACCCTCTAGATGGTACAGGAACTTCCGACGTTAAATAAAGTGTACCTTTACCTGTTTTTTTGGAAAATTCGTTCAAATGAATAGGGAAAGCAAAAGAACGCTATCTGACAATACGAATTCGACGTCATTCCAAATGGGTAAGCAAGTAAATTGTGTACCAAAATTGGAAAGGAGGTTTAGAGAAAAGTATAGATTCATTATTTAGGGCTTGCGTCTTCGTATTAACCACAGAACATTTCAGTCATTTTACGTCACTTGTTTTCAGGAAGAGAATTGCAGGGAGGTTAAGAAATAAAAAAAATTGGCACGCATTGCGTACGTGTGGTTGTGCAGTAACACAGCGCTGTATAATTGTCAACTGAGCTATGTTTTGTCTTCCAGGAGATTCAAGTAGTTATCTTTGCGTAATAAAAGGTAAAGTAAAGTCTCTGCTTCGAGCCAGAAGACCCTTTCAGGCCGGAACGTATCTCCGGTTTCATTAGCATGAAGCGACTAGGAGTATTTCTACTCCCCCCTGGATGGGATGCTAGTCCATCGCAGGGTTACCCCCAGCATTAGATTCAGCGGTACCCATTTATACACCTGGGTGAAGAGAGGCACTGAGGGAGTAAAGTGCCTTGCCCAAAAACACAACACAATGTCCCCAGCGAGGACCCGAACCCGGACCACTCGATCCGGAGTCAAGAACTCTCTAAACATGAGGCCACCGCGCCTCCCCTATGGCCCCCCATCTTTGCGTAATATGTAGCTCTAATAGTACACGATATTGTTTTGGTACCATACATCATTAAAGTGCCATGGTAGATGTCTTAGGTAAATAGCCCCCTGAGAAAACATGTGGTTACTAGTAAAATACCAAACCCAGAAAGATTGAAGAAAATAAAAGGGAATTGAGAAACATTTGCTTCGAGGCTGACATGTTGATCATTTTCAAGTTCAATTACAACTTTTTTTCACCACAAGTTTACACGTGCACTCTGAGCTTCTGACAGCCTATTAAAACAAAAGGTTACTGAAGTTAATCCCTGTCGGGCGGGGTTATTTAGATGGGTGACCTAAAAATACACCGTCAGAAATTTAAGGCTCACAAATGCGAACTAAGCAAGGTACAGGTTTTGTTAGCCTGCTTTATGCAAAACAAATGTTGATGCAAAAGCAAAGAAAAATTGATACACAGCTTTTAGGAACAGCAGAAGGATATTTCCAGGAAGTGTCGATCGAAAATAAAATATTTTGCCATCAACAACAAAGTTTGCGACATGAACACCACCGAGAAAACAGTAAGTTACCATCGGTGAAAAACATTTTGGGAGATTTTTGCTTCGCTCAATTTTTTCTGTTGTACTTTTAAATGCACAAGTAAATCGCAAAAGCGAACGTGACATCGAATTCAGCGTGAGCCGTAATCAAGTTACCTTGGATACATCTATGGTCGTCCAAATGTTTCAATATTCGCTAAGACTCATTCGCTGTCGCTAAGACTCATTCGCTGTCGCTAAGACTCATTCGCTGTCGCTAAATGTCATTCGCTGTCGCTAAATGTCAATTCGCTGTCGCTAAATGTCAATTCGCTGTCGCTAAATTTCATTCGCTGTCGCTAAAAATTAACCGCTTCACTGCGTGCAGACAATGACAAAACACGTACGAACAGCCAGAAGGCCTGGAAACGAATTGCGTGAGGGTCGGCCTTGGAGGTTTCTAACAATATTTTGCAACAGCGAAGTTGATGTAGTAATGACGAATACTGTTAAATGTCAGCGAATATTATGTTTTCATTTTAGCAAATGCAAATTAAGTTAATTCAGTACTAGCGAAGGAACATTTGCAACAGCGAATGAGTTTTTGCGACAGCGAATGCGGTTTTGCGACAGCGAATGCGGTTTTGCGACAGCGAATAGAATTTAGCGAATATTGAAACATTTGGACGACCATATACATGTGTCAAAATGATGGCAAGGCAACGGGTTTTGTTAGTTTGGTTTTTTTTTTTCTTTCAAGTGTTTTTAAGATTGACAAGAAATGTGCGAATTCAACACAAAGATCACAATCGCCCAACTCTTGAGGTTGACCATTGTTTCTGCAAAGTCAAAAATGTACTCTCCTTACCTCACCAGGTAATTCCATCGTTTTGGAAACAGCAGCTGCTTTATTATTCGTCAGCGTCACAGATTCTTGCCGATTTTGGGGCTCATTTTGTTGAAACTCACGCACGCTTCACAGAGACCCGTTTATGTTCGAGAGTTATGCACGCGCTGCGGGCCTATTGTCACCACGGACTTACAATTGCGCTCTTACAACCCTTACAGTGCACAACCACAAAAATGTAAAAAGTGCAGGGCTTGCAGAGCCGTTGTTTTACTCACTGAATATGCCCTTTTTAAGCACCAATGACGTCATCGACAACAACACAAAACAATGGATTTGAAGGTCCTGCACACGCGTAAGGTGATTCATTTCTTTGCTCTTTTTTACAATGGCAAGCACGTTAAATAAAATTTGCGCTATGGGGAGGGCGTGTACACCTAACAATAAATTCTCAAAGTTCTCTTTAATAATCCACACAATTCATAACAATTTTAGTCGTGGAAACTCGGGTACACCCTTTCCAAGAGGAACGAATTGGATAAATCGCGCAACGATTAGAACAACGCAAAGTACTATACACTGTATTCCAAAAATGGCCTCCATTTTAGTATTCTTTTGTTTGCTTGTAAATTAGTCCTTGTTGCTTCGTTCAAGGCTAAATATTCTTTTACACTTTTAGCTTAAGGACGAGGCAACAGGGGAATTTATGCAAGCAAACAAAAGAATACTAAAATGGCGGTCATTTTGGAATATCTTTTGCATGCCATTCTCTTAGAGGTCGTTCTTGCTTTAGCTTCCTTCCACAGAGTGCAGATCCAAAGGGGAATAAAATCACATCCCGAGAAAAATGCCGCAACTTTGAGAATAGCAAAAAGCGGCACACAGATGTTAAATGTCACAAGTCCAACATCCAAGTATGTATTTTTGTACAACGTAACTGACAATTGATACAACAATTGGTCTTGCAAACGTGGAGAATTACATGAAAACTTTGATTTGAAACTCTAAGCCCATAAACATAACAGAGGACATGAAATAAGCTTCAAAGCTTGCTTCAAATTCCATTCAGAAACCTACGTTACTTTTATTGCTGACAACAAAAGCTATTATACGTACTTAATGACTTAATTTTTTTATAGAGACGTTAGGAACGAACCACTTTTTTTTTTTTGGGGGGGGGGGGTTAGGGAGAAAAAAGTCTTGTGCTAAAAAGTAAGCATAGGGGAGGGGTGATCAGGCGAGCCAACTGTGCCATGAAAACTAGATTTATTATATTGCATTATATAGCTATGAAAAAAAGAGGTTATAAAGGAGCCCCAATGCTGACAAGATGTTGCGCCAATGACGCACGTACAGCATGCTTTTTCGTGAGAGGCACGGATCTCGTTTTGCAGTCCCCTCTTTATCGGTTTATTCCGTTTTGCACGCTCGTTTTGAATGCCTCTTTTCACAGCCGAAGTTGTAAATTTTGACACAATGATAACTTCTTACAAACTCTGAATAAGACAAGACCGTATTTCGTCTTGCTAACACTTTAAATGAGGAAAACGCTTTCCTCAGCCACCATAATTTGATTCGCGTCTTGCATAACTTGCAAGGCCGATTCAACTTCTTGTTGAGTGAATGTCTTGACAGAATCCTTCACGGTGGACAGCGGCAATGACTGAGCATGCGCAGATGAAAAAGCTCCCAACAAAGCCGCCTTGAATTCAGCAAGTCTATCAAAAGAACAAACACAAAACCGAATAATTATTCTTTCGTTGAAAACTCCGGAATATTCGTAAAAAAAACCCCAGTGCTTCTAATCGAACCAACGATCTTCCGATTACCTGTTCGGAAGCTCTAGCCCGTTCTCCTACATTCATTTACTGGGGTCAGCACTTACCAGCTCCATCAATAGCAATACAAAAACATTGACAAAGTTAAGATCGTACGATATTTATAGTCCATGCAGTAAAAGAAATTATACTTAAACATCGGTGCCGAGGCGGAAACCATTGCATACACCTAACTTGTTTTCTCGATTCGTTCGTCAAGAGCCGGAACCTATTTTTTCCACCTCAATTTTTGCCCGCGTGCGACGCACACTGAATTATAGCGCAGCATGGGTTAGATAACAGGGATATTTAGCATCGTATTTTCGTGAAACGCCAAAAGCTAGGATGCTATTTGTCAAAAGAACGATTTTCAATAGAGCGTCGTAAAACAAATACCAAAGCAACTACTTCGACCAATCACAGTTGGTTCTGCAAACAGCGCAATAAACCAGTCCAATCGCAGCAATCGGCCTTATGCGTGATGTCGTCTGAATAGCTGATTTCACCACCAAGCCTCATTTGCACAAAATTATTCACAACATTTGGACATGCAATACTGTTAGCACGTGGGTTTTCTTTTCAAGTTTGCTCCTTTGGGATTTAGCTCATGCTAAAATTTACAAGCTTGATTTTCGAATTCGAGGCTTGGTGGTGAAATTAGCTATTCAGACGTCTTCATGAATAGGGGTTATTCAATGCAACTTGCTCAAAGCGCGGGAAAAATCGCGCGTGCAAATCGTGATTGGTTTTCCTTCTCATAAGTTGATACACTGGCGCGAGATTTTTAACCCAATCACTAAGCGAAGCAATTGCAATCGTGTAATTAGTTTCGACAAACTAAATCCCACAAATTATCTTCTACTAACTTCTTTCTTTTTGACACATCGCTCGCTATCTGTAGCTAAGATGGAAGCAAGAGATAAGCCTATTTAACCCTTACGTTTATCGATTGTGAAAAAAGATTTCCCGAATATTTCCGAGCATTTACCTGCGGCTACCGAACAATCGCATACTGCATGGGTCATTGGAGACCAGTCCCACAAAGTTTTGCAAAGTGTGTGGGTTTTATTGCGTCTGAAACAGACCCAATCACGAACATTGCGATCTGGTAAGAAAGCGCGTTCTATTTATGATCGACATTCGTTGCGCCTAACCATTTGAGTATGTGAAAGCAAAGCCATAGCTTGTTTCTCTGTCTGTCTTCTCGTTTTTCTAACGGAGGCTTTCAATTCATAAATTTTCAAAGAATTTACCTCTCGTTTGACAGAGTGACAGTGGCTTCGCCTTCACTGGTATCCATGGGTTCATCAGTGGCATCGCTTGTTTTGGCTGATCGGCGTCGTTTCATCTTCTCAACAACATCTAAAACGTAGACAACAACAAATTCTTTCAACGTGCCATCCACAGGAGCAGACCCAAGCTCACTTCCGGTTACCGTCCGCGGCAACCGGAAGTGAGCTGTTTTCCCTTCTAACTTGTCTTTACACAACCACATTTACATTGCTAAGTAACTTTTCTCCCTTAGAGCTGATGAGTATAAAAATCTGGGGGACACCAGTGTCCTGGCACGCGAAATATTCTCTTCTGTTTGCCGTCTGGTTTCAAAAACGCGCGTGCTTTTTCGAGTCCGCAGAAAAAAAACGGGGACTTAAATCCCCGCTTCGGATGCTGTCGATGTTAATGAGCGGCTAAATATAAAAATATTGAACAACATTCAACGAACACATTTGTTCTAAGCCACCTAACATGAGATGCTGAAGGTTTCAACAGGTACGCTAACAAAATGCTGGCCACGAATATCGAAGCGCGCACTGCAAATCAAGGTCCAGGTCCGTTTTGCGGTTGAAATATCTCAATAAGATTTCCTGGGACACCCCAAAAAGAACGAAACACACGTATCCTCCAAACAGATAATCATTTTCCCGGAGATTTACGGCACAGCTCGGCACTTACCTCGGGATTCTTGTGTTTCATCGTCGCTATCAAAGTCGTAAGGATCCTGACTGTCGTCTTTTTTCTTCGCAACTTTCTGCTTCTTGGTTTGTGGTTTGGTCCTGAAGGAAAACAAGGCCAGGAGAGGATAAAAAGCGTTTCACAGATTTTCTTGCCTGTATAATTATCCAGACAGGTTAAAGGCCTGTTAAAGATGAGGACAACTTTTAATGCGGCATTCTAATTCGATTACAAGGATCAGATAAGGATAAAAATCACTTCTTTATATTTCGAGTATATATCAGCTTGCTTACGTTTTAGTCGTTCTACGCTGTGATTGGCTTGTCTGCATTTCATCGTCATCTTCCTCTCCACTTTCTTCATTATCCGATCCTTTCTTTCGTTTATTCTTTTCTCTTTTTTCCACCTGATTGCAGGAAAGAGCGAAATACGGATCCGTAAAGGAAAATCCACGTTTTTCGTTCAGCTGGTTTCGTCAGTTCTTAGCTGGTACCAATGGGAGCCGACGAGGGCAGGCTTTATAAACTTTCTCTCCATCTATGCTCCGTTTTAAAGCAATTTCAAGCATAAGCTAAAAGGATTAGTGCAAGACCGATCTTGAGACCTTTAGCAACCCCGAGGCAGCCCTGCAAGCGTCGGTCGGCACTGAGCGCGGGAAAACACGTACTGCCAAGTCACAACTTGCTTGTTTTGAATTGTGACTGGCTGTAAATGTGGCGCGTAATACTTTAGCCAATCAAAACAAACTCAGATAATCGAATCGATCAATGATAACGTCAAGAAAAACACGCAGCAGGCACTAATCTCCGTAATACTCGAGAAATGGTCATTTCACGTCGCCAGATTTGCCGAAATCGTGAAAAAACTGTACAAAAATGAAAAATGCACGTGCAGAGCGTGCAAAGCTATTGTTTTTTCTCATTAAACATACAAAAGTTGTGACGTTTTCGTTGCCGTCGCGTCGTTGATCTTAAACTCCTTCGGAAACTCTATTTAATAAACTCTTCACGCTTCATGTGTTCGTTACCTTGTGGAAGTATGCAAAGGAAACCATGTCAATTGCAGCAACGGCATCGTCCTAAGAGAGGAACACAGTTAAAAGTTAAAATGGTTTCTTTCCAATGGAGGACAGACCTTACGAAAAAGAATTTAACACGAAAATGGTGGGGGTTAGACCTCTTCTTTTGCTTGCTTTTCGAGCGGTGCTTGAAAAAAAGGGAGAGTCGATGTTTAGAGGGATAACTTGCGCTATTAAAGCTGGTTCCTATCCAGTCAATGGCATGCCCTTTGGATCAATGCGTTTATTTCATAGAGACCGAAAGACCCAATCATGTACTTGTGACGAGATGTCCAATACCATTTGCGATATGGAAATATAGATGGTTTTCAATCACGTGATAAGACGGCCATATTTATGGCTCATGTTTTGCATTTTAATACAGTCAAATTCCCGAAAGACTTCTTCAATATTGCTCTGTGCACCAAAGCGGCTGATGTGACGTCAAGTGAGAACCATCTATAAAGTGCAAACCGAAGATCTCAGTAATGAAGGGGGTAGTTTCTAAAGAAACTGTGGTGCTGCGTCGGTGGGGAAGTAGTATACAAAAATTTGGTTTTATCAACGGAGTTGATAATGTAAATTGGCCACCGTACAGAGATTCTAAAAGACCTCAGTAAGACTGACGTTTTACAACAGTCGAAAAAAAAAATCCAGGTGATAAATTCGCAAGAGACACTAAAACAGTGTAAAATCTTTCAAAACCTGTAAAAAAATTACCTCATCTATAGTTTTGCTCATCCTTGCCTTGGCGTGAGCTGTTGCCAACCGAATCATGGTCTCTAAAGTTCGCGCTGTTACAGGCATAGTCTAAGACAAAAATGAAAGGTGAAATTTATGTTAAAATGGTTCATGATAGGAAAAGAGTTCCTTCAATGCTTCCACCTTAAGTGTTGAACCTTGAAAAAAATGGAAATTCATGAGGCTGTCCCACGAAAGCCGCAACTCAAAGGGTAACGTGGAGGCAAAACTGAAGGTGACGTCGTTGAGGAGACAAGAAAAAGAACCATGCGAGGGATTCCCCACGCATGAAACTACTCTCCCTAACACCAATCTCTCTCTAATGCGTGGCTGTTACTGTAAAGCGGTTTTCAATTGAGTGTCGAAAGTAATTAGTGAATTACTTTGGTTTATGATTACTTCACTCAGTGATTGGTTCAAAGTTCTCGCTCCACTTTTTCAACCAATCAGAAGTGAAACCAAAACCAATCGTGGCTCACGCGTACACATTTTCCCGCGCTTTGTGTCGGCTACGAGTAATTACTTCGAGTTTTGATTGGTTTACTGGATTGTCTCCCTCCTTTTTGATTGGCCAAAGTAATTACTTTGGTTTTGGTTTTACGACACTCAATTGAGACTCGCTCTAAAACAAGAATAATCACCTAAGACTGAGAAACAGCTTTCCCTAGGCATAAGGGAGAATTAACAAATCGAAAGTGGTTCAGCGTTGTCTGTACTCTTATGTGCTCTTATATATGTTGTGGACTCACTCGGCTGCGTCTCGTGAGTCCACAACATTTTGACCACTGTGATGACGAATATCGTTGTCGATAAGAGTACAGACAACGCTGAACCACTTTCGATTTGTTTTTTACCACAATATCCGACGCCAAAGAAAGTGCTTATTTCAGAGCGTGACCAAAATCATGCCACAAAGAAAGAGCAAGCGTTGTCTATAACTTTCTCGCAATTTGATTGGTTTATTTCCCAAAATGAGCGTTCCTGATTGGCTATTACACTGCGTGACAAAGTGACGCAAGCATGACACGAGCAGCGTTGTCTAGTCTCTTACCGTCGGACAACGGCAAATTAGCCAATTAGATTGCGAGATTACTAGCAACTGTGGTAAGGAAAGGGATTATTTTCGAAGTACATAAAAAAAAAGAGAACTAACGCACCTTGGCCTTCTCATTTCCGACATTTTCCTGATCCCTGAGTTCTGAATAACTCTTGGAAATCTTGTTGGCTGCATCTTTTGTCAACCGAGGCTGACCACGTTAAATAACCAAGTTAGTTGCGAGCTTAAGCAAGAAAGACGAAAATATAATAGACCATTTTCGAAATATCTCAAATATTCAGCTTGATATTGAGGCAGGGAGGACAAAACCAATAGAAACACGTCGGAATGAATGAATGTGAAAAATATTTGCATGTCATCCACTTTCCTTTGTCTATAGCCGTGTTTTCATGACAGCCGTTGTCTCATCTACATCTATCTACATCCACATGTTCCAGCCCTCGGCAAAGTCCCTTTTTGGCTTATGGCTGTTTCTGCTTAGGTGGCCTCATACACCGTAAGCCTTTTTAGAGATATCACTGCCAAGCCGGCCACTTCTGCTGGAGAGAACAGGACAGCCACAACACCTGGGACTACATCGAATAGTGTGTGGGTTCTTTAACGTCCCACAGGGAACTTATGAACATAGCAGGCATTTGTGAGACGGGGCCTACGGTTTATATAGTCCTTATCCAAGAAGACTTGAAAGTCTAACCATTTACAGATGAAATTACGAAGGCAGCACTTTCTCCTCAGTTCTTTTGAGATCCCGAGTGTTGATCCGGCCGGGGTTCGAACCCGCGACCCTCCCGCCTAGCAGCCCGATGCTCAACCATTTGAGCCACCGGTGCACGGTCTCGCTTAACATTCCTGAAAGTGGTTTGTTTACGGACTTCGTTAAGGTGGCTCAAACGAGTTTCAACACTTGAAAGAAACGTTCTTATTAGAAGTATTGACACTACAACACTTTATCACTTAACAGCAATGTTATGGTACCATATCAAACACCAATTATTGCTGAAAAAGATTTGGTCATTTTTGTGACGTAAAAGTTACCGTGGCAACAGGAAATCCCTGCAAAAACACCCCATATTTTGGCTTTACCTGCTCATATCTCAAAAACAAACTCGATGACCCCCATTTTTTATTTCTGAAATGTAATCAACATGGCAGAATGAAACTTTCTGCAAAGTTTAAAAAAATTCTATGAAGCGGATTCAGAGCCACCTTCAATAATTGAAAATTTAAGGTAGCTCTGAATCCGCCCCACAGAATTTTTTAAACTTTGCAGAGTTTCATCTGGGCCTGTTGATCACGTTTTTGCAATAAAAATTTGGGGTCACCGAGTTCGTTTTTCAGATATGAGCAATTAAAGCCAAAATATGGGGTGTCTTTGCAAGGCTTTCCTGTTGCCATGGTAACTTGTTACGTCACAAAAATGACTGCAGCTTGCTCAGCAATAATTGATGTTTCACATGGTAACACAACATTGCTGTTACATGATAAAGTGTTGTAGTGACAATCCTTCTAATAACAAAGTCTCTTGAAAGTGTTGAAACTGGTTTGAGCCACCTTAAGCGACTTAAAAATGATGCGTGTTTTCACGGGTAAGATTAAATGAGGAGAGAGCACGTGCCAATGCAGAGATAAAATACTAAAAATACCACCCCTGTTGTATTTCCGACTTGAATAACCGCAAGTGTCCTCACTGGCGGAAAGTAATTGCCAACTCGCTTAAGCTATCTGGTTTGGTGGCTTAAATTTAATAAGAATTCTATTGAAATTTGCCGACTCACTTAAATTAAAGCGAGTTGGGAAAGGAACTGTTTTCGCGGAATTTTCAGTTGTCACTCGCTAAGCGACCTGAAAAACTGCTCGTGAAAACACGGCCTTTGTCCTCTAAACCTCTCTTTAAAGCTGAGTTTTAATGTATCGAAAAAGGCCTATTACGTAATGGTTACAAAATAATCTAATTGGTTATCAACGCCCCTGATTTCAGCATTAATAGGTCGGTTTGTAATTGGACTCCTTGTTATTAGACAGTTGTACGTGCTAGTTTTACTTGAATCATTTTTCTTTTTCAAGAGCTATTTTTCAAAGACTAAGAAAGAGTTGAGTAGATAAAGCTATAAAACTTTTAGCACCATCATCTTCTCATATTTTGTTAAGATTAATTGCCAGATAATAGCGATGTTTCTCGTGATGTCACTCATTATTCATATGCCAACCAGAACCCATTTGGCTGTTGAAACAATGACTTCTTTTGTTCCGCGGTTGACCAATTTGAATATCAAAAGAAATGTGACGTCAATGTTTGTAAACAAGAAATATCGCTATAGCACTTCGTGTCGTACCATTCAGGCAGTAATCGTGCTCGAAAATCCAAATGCTCGCTCGATTGCTCCCTGAATTGTTCTCCTCTCAGTCCTATGACCATTATTAAAAGAGCCAAATTCCTAAAATACTTTTTTGCTCTTGTTCTTTCCACTAACATGACCGCCGTGACGTCAGGTGTAATCAAAGAATAATGAATTGTGGTGTTTTGACGTTGCATAGAATGTCAGCCTCTTGGATAGACTGCAAAACAGTCGTTTTCTTCCATTTTCGGAAGGCGCGAAGCGCCGTAAGCGTGATCCTCGCGTGTGAAGCGCGCGAGCCTCACACGCCCCTCCCTCGCCGTTTCTACACTCGCTCCAGACCTTTCGTTTGAATATTTATCGCGTTGCTTTTCGTTTGAATATTAATTGCGTTGCTTGCGTTCGCAACAAATACGACTGTTTTGCAGTCTATCTCTTGGAAAGTGAATGAAGACAAATCAATAGGCCAATGGAAAAAAATGTCATAAATTCAAGATTTACCTTAATATTCTTGGCGAAATGAATGTACTTCTTTATGAATGCCATTGATACATAGCTCTCCCTTAAAATAAATCAAATAAAACGTTTACAGTTCAGCGGCAGATTGATAAAAGTGGATTAAAAGCCGTAGTACAATTAAAAGGCTGACGTCGCGTCCTAAGGAAAAACCAACGTTGGAAACGTAAGCTTTCTAATGTCCCTGACGCAGTCGATGCAAATAGTACTACCAAATGTCCCTATTTCACTTTAACAACGATGCAACACCACAGTTTCCTTAGAACAAAGCCAGTTTATTCAAGGAGATAGACTTATAGAGTCCCGCCAGCTTAAACGGATATATTTACTTGCGATTTTTCCTTGGCCCGTGCAGCATGGCGTCATGTTTCTCATAAATGGGCGTGGCTGTTTCTTCGTCCTCTTCGTCTGGATCTTGTGTTGCAAGCGTGTCTGCTGTCACTCCAAACGGCAGTGCTGCAAAAGACAGAACTCAGTTCAGAGGTAGGGTCACTTCATTTGATGTCTGTAGGTCGACAGCTTTGAAATACGAGTTTCAATGGAAGGCGACGGTACGCCCACAGCTCTTAATTCCATCCCCATTCTCAAAGCCTCGTTCAAGGTATAAGACATTCTTCAGGACCGCCTACACAAGGGTCGCTCTTGTTTGCAATTCTAGCGCAAACCATTTGGACTCCTAGCTTTTTTTGGTAGCTCATTCCAGCCATCAGTGTTTTTTAACTGAAAATGGTGAAAATCCATTCTGTTTTGTAAACGGAAGTTAACAAAACCGAAATATTTATAAACAAGATCTCTCTTTGGTGCAAATCCCTTTGAATTGATGAATTGGCATAAAAGAGGGTGCGTATATTCATTCTACACAGCGTCTTTGTGCTTAGCCAAAACCAACGTCAAAGAGAATACAAGACGGCAAATTTCTCATAATGGGTCCTTTTTTGTTTTTGAAATATGTTATAAGCTCTGTGTCATACTGCATGGTAACTTCAACCAACGAATCCTTATCGATCACTTAGTGTCAAAGAGGAGGGTTTTTTTGTAATTTTGGTAGCCTTTTTTGGATATTTTAGATAGCTTATCACTTGGTGAAGAGCCACTTGTGGATTATATTGATTATACCATTAATGATTTATTCATTATTTTAAAATAACCTTAGCAACATGGGCTCAATCTGAAAATAGATTTCAAATAACTGCCATGGGGAATAAGGATTCACTCGCTTGCTTAGTCTTCATATTCTCTTGTCAAGGACTACTTGAAAAATCTCCTTTTTTGCAGCGTTCAGAGCCGACTACACGTGTTTGCACCCTTTTCTGATTGGTTCCTTTGCTGGTCCTAAATTAGCTTTCTAACCCAAAATTGAGTAAGAAAGCTTCCAAAACCACCCCACCCCTATACAAGCGTTATTTACTTACCCTCTCCCTCTTGTTCGCCTGGTTTTCTGTATCTGTGCATCCTCAACACATGTTCCGAGATATTACGGTCATTATCCGGATCCATCTGGCAATAATAAAAGCTTCATTAGAGCGGTTTTCAATTGTGTCGAAATTAATCAGCGAATTACTTTGGTTTTGCATTTCGTCACTCAGTGATTGGTTCAAAGTTCTCGCGCCACTTTTTCAACCAATCAGAAGCGAAACCAAAACCAATCGTGGCTCGCACGTGCACATTTTCCCGCGCTTTGTGTCGGCTACGTGTAATTACTTTGAGTTTTGATTGGTTTACTGGATTGTCTCCGTCCTTTTTGATTGGCCAAAGTAATTACTTTGGTTTTGGTTTTACAACACTCATTTGAAAACCGCTCTAAACTGTATGTCTTTCTCGAAACACTTTCCAATTAGTACAGGGCTACGGTTGGATCATTTTTCGACAATATTGAATCCCAAACCTCTTACACAAACGAATTCATCTTTTTCCATACATACAATCAATCAATCAATTCTTTTTTTAAGCACGGAGAAATTCAATCAGATTTTTCAATACAATACAATGAAACAGTAAACTACTCAATAATTCCTAATAATTTATCAATTAATATGTATTTACAGATTTAGTTAGCAGTACTAAACCTGTATCTAACTGAATTAAACTGAAGAGTTTAACAGCTGCTTAAATCGATTTAAGGATGGATCTTGTTTAAGACTGCATTGTAGGCTGTTCCAGAGAGTTGCATCTCTACAGCTGAAGCTCTTTTTCATGTGGTCAGTTCTTGGTAAAGGGACATCTAATTTATTTGCAGAGTACCTTAAAGCATAGTCCGACTCCCTACGCTCGGTAAATGAAAAGGAAGTGTGTTTTGAAAAGTTGTTCATTTCTTTAACGTTCTCGGCAAAGTGCAACGAGAAGAGACCACATCTCAAGTTCTATGGAAAACCTGGACGCACATTGGTAAATTTATACTTTCTTTCTTGGTCAAGCAACATTCATCTTAATTCCTTTGTCTGGATAATTCAGCTGCATGTTCTTTCAGAAGTTGAACAAAATTCAAATCATAGCGAACTTGAATCTAGGTGACCCATTCGGGTCTATCATGGTCGTTTCAATTTGTGTATGACGACGAAATATCTGTTTTGGACAAATCATTCCTTGTCAAAATGAAAATAGCCACTAAGGTGTTAAATGAGAACAGAGTTTCATGTTCGATATGTACTTACCTGATCAAGAACGATAAAAAGAAGGTCAAAACGAGAGAGCAAGGAATCTTGCATTCCAATATTGTCCATGGGATTCTTGTATTCGTCATACTGATAAAAAAATGGTGTCAGTTATTCCAGTATTGAAATTTGTATTTCCCTGATCAAGACTGAAGGGAAATTATTAGCGACTGTAATTGGACTCAAAAATTGGGAGCAATTGTTCAGTTTCAGAGAGTTTGGACGAGCTCGACAAAACCGCGGACAAAGTGTTGAAAAAGGCACAACAAAAGCAGAAAAACAATTATCTAGAAGAAGAAACTCACTCCTGTAAAGTTAGAGGGGAAAATAAAGAGTTTTGAAAACCAGTCTTCTGGAATAACAGGCACGGGTTGCTAGCGAGTCTTATTGACTCGACTTTCCAATTTCAAACCCCTTATGTAGGACTCAAGTCCCCTGTTTCCTGCTCATAAAGAGCTACGGGATTCCAAGCTAAAAGTCGAGGACAGGAAAAAAAATACGTCTAGCCCTCAACCCAATCCCCTCTCCACCTCTCCAACCAATGGCACGAGCCAGGAGCCTCAGTTCCATGAGGAAAATTACTTTCAGATTTTAAAGTTGTTCGGTGATTGGACATTACAGATGGTGCCGACGTAAAGTAGCTTTTGACTGGGTAAGCCGAAGCACCGGTTTTAAAACACTCCAGGTTTTCCGTCGTTGACCGTTGGATTTTCACATCGCATAGTCTTCTGTTTAACCTCAAACAAATTCCTCTGGCAACCAAGAAAGTACAAAGTGAACGCGAAGGACAGCGTAATTCTATTTCGGAATAACGTTTCTGTTTCCGAAATTGTCTTCGTTGATTGTACTCTCTACTTTGGTGGAAAAATAAGTGTCCCCAATTAGTTTTTCCTAAGCTAAATACTATTGACACTTAAATAAAGTACATCTCGACAGTAAAGTTCAATGTTTTAGGAAGGAGTGAGGTTTATCTGTCAGACGATCCATGGTTCGTCTAAATTAAAAGCAAGGTATGCCTTTGACTCCAAAAGCGGCTTCATGGGTCGTCTTTGAAGTTCAACGCTTAAAGAATGGACTACAGTTTAGAACACCCGTTCACTTTTCGGGGTTTGTCAAAGTTCTGCCACCACGGTCCACAATCACTTTTAGATAAGAAGAGACAAAGTTCTGCCACCGCGGTCCGCTATTTGCAGTGAATCAAATACATGACATTGATGAATTTCTGTAAATCACCGCTATGGTCCGCTGTTCACTACATACAACTTAAGAACTTCCAAACAGAGAACAACCCCTACAGAATGTCACATTTCTCGAAGTTTAAGTCATGCACGCAACGAACCCCGTTTTTATTCATCCACTATGGGACCGTGGATCGCAGTGGCAGTCCATCTCACTCTTTTTCTTTATTCTTGTTCATCAACTACGGGACTACGGACTACGCACCGAGGAAGCAGTCTATTAAAGTACTGCAAAAATTTGGTTTTATCAACGGAGTTGATAATGTAAATTGGCCACCGTACAGAGATTCTAAAAGCTGACGTTTCGAGCGTTAGCCCTTCGTCAGAGCGAATCGAGGGTATCCTAGAATTGCAAAGAATGGATAAAATACATCTTTGAGTGGCTCCACAGCTTAGCAGCTCGTCAGTTAGCTTCAATGTTTTACAGGAGCCGAGGAGAGGCCCCTGTAAAACAGGCAGGCCCCCTCACTTTCAAACGTACTCCGCCACCCCTGTTTTAAGAAGGTGAAAGGTACGCTGTATACTTTTTGTAGCTGGTACTCCGAAAGTACAGATGTACTTGTTTCAAAAGTGGTCCTGTCTTCTAACGTCGAGCCCAGTTCACTTACCCTTCCATAAACTGGATTGGCAGCAGCCAATACAGAACACCGAGCATTGAGCTTCGCGTGAATACCAGCTTTAGAGATGGTAACTCTTCCTTGTTCCATGACCTCGTGGATGGCTGTACGATCAAGATCACTCATCTGTTTACAGATAAAGAAAAAACGTAAATTGTAGTTCGTTGCTCTCTATTTATTCAACCTTAAGACCACTTAGTCGATCTCGGTAGGGTGACACGAACATGGACACGTACATGTACATGATTTGGGAAGCAGGGTTGGCGCAGTAGTAAGATCATTTTTACCACAATTGCTTGTAATCTCGCAATCTGATTGGCTAATTTGCCGTAGTTGATGAGAGTCTAGACAACGCTGTACACGTCATGCTCGCGCCATTTTGTCACGCAATGTAATAGCCAATCAGGAACCCCCCATTTTCGGAAATACACCAATCATATTGTGACAAAGTTATAGACAACGCTTGCTCTGTCTTTGAGTCATGATTCTGCTCACGCACTGAAATAGTAACTTTCTTTGGCCTTGAATATTGTGGTAAAAAACAAATCGAAAGTGGTTCAGCGTTGTCTGTACTCTTATCGACAACAATACTCTTCATCACCGTGGTCAAAATTTGTTGTGGACTCACGAGGCGCACACAACATTATTGACCACTGTGATGACGAATATCATTGTCGTTAAGAGTACAGACAACGCTGAACCACTTTCGATTTGTCAATTGCCTTCCACTAATGTGGCCCAGGTTTGATTCCCAGACTCTGCGTCACATGTGGGTTGAGTTTCTTGGCTCTCTACTCTGCACGGACAGGTTTTTCTACTAGTACTCCGGTTTTCTCCTCTTCTCAAAAACCAACATATGATTTGATTTGCATTAATTTGTTTCATTGCAATTGGTGCTCTTATACTAAATCCATTGACACTTAAACGAGATGCTTCCGTGAAGCATACACTGGGTTGCCTGTGGTACGTGCTACAAAAAATCAGAAGGCACTGAATTGTGTGGTATTGAAATACAGCATTCCAGTCTCTGAAGAATAACAAATAAAAGAGAAGCGAGAAACATTGGCTTCTGGGCTGACATGTTGATAATTTTCAAGTTCCCTCACAACTTCCTTGCACCACAAGTGTGCCCTCTGAGCATCTGACAGCTTTGTAATACTAAACTTCACTGAAGTCAAGCCCTGTTCCGCGGGGTTAGTGTTAGGATGGGAGACCAAAACAATGAACCCCTCATAAAAAACAGAAGCATCTGACCGAAAATACTATTAACGCTAACAAATGCGAACTCAGCAAGGTACAGATTTTGTTAGCTTGCTTTATGCAAAACAAATATTGATGAAAAAGCAAATAACTATTGATACACAGTTTTTAGAAAGAGCAGAAGGAAGTTTCCGGGACGGTCGATCGAGAATGAAATATTTACGACATGAAAACAACATTAATTTTGAACCGTGAATATAGAATATAAAAAGTTACGATCAGCGACAAACATTTCGGGGGATTTTTGCAACGTTCAATTTTGTTATTGTACGTTTTGGCTGCACAAATAAATCGCAAAATCGAAAGTGACATCGCCGGAATTCAGCGGGCGCCGTGATGAACTTACCGCGGCATGTTTACTCGCCAAACAGTGAAGTATCTGTGTCAAATGATGGCAAGATACCGGGTTTTTGTAAGTTTCTTTTTCTGTCAAGTGTTATAAAGTTTGACAATGAAATGAGCGAAGTCAAAACAAAGATCACAATCGCCCAAGTCTTGTTTACAAGACGCGTACGACGTTATTTATCACCAGGTAATTCCATCATTTTGGAAATAGCAGCTACTTTATTATTCAACTGCCTCACAATTCTTCACTGATTTTGGGGCTCATTTTGTTGAAACTCAAGCACGCTTCCAACAGGCCTGTGAACCCTTCCTGCTTACAGAGCAATACTAAAAATCTTCTCCCATATCACATTTCAACCTTAACCTCGAAAATTCAATACACAACATGACATTATAATTCACAAAGGCAGAAAATACCACAGAATCCTTTTCCAGCGAAAAAATTATTGACACAAACAACATATTTGCTCTTAGAGGCGAAAACCTCTTCCTATTTCATTGCGTGCGTGAAGACAAGAAACTCAATTGTGTCAAATTACCATGTACTTCAGGTAAATACTGCTCACTTTGATTTCGTCTCGACGGGAGATAGATTGTTGTCGAAGTCCAGTACTCGTCGCTTATGAGATTCATGCCTAGTTTATCCAACTGATTTTCCATTATTGAGCACCATAAGGGTATATTTTGTTTAAGGATCCACTAAAACGCCATTCGCGTTGCATGACTTTCGACGCCATTGCAGGCTAAGTTAATGATTCTACTGTGTCCACGAGAGAAATCTACGCAGTTCCACTACCCTCTCGATCCTAAGAAAATACGCGCAGAAGGCTCTATGCACAAAGACACCACTTACCAGGGGAAAGACAGGCAAGACTTTTACCGACACGGAAAAAAAATAATAAAAAAAGAAAAAAAAAACAAACAAACAAACTAAACGCAGACCTCGACTGGCTTTGCCCATAGGCAACCCAGTAATAAAAAAGTTATTATGTTGTTATTATTATATGTATACAAGAGCCGCCAAACAATTAATAATTATCATACCTTATCGAACTCATCTATACAGACTACGCCTCTATCGGCAAGCACCATGGCCCCTGCTTCAAGACGCCGTTCATCTACAAAAGCAAACAAAGCAGTAAAAATTCATTGTCATAACTCCTCCAGGAACAAACCCGGAAGAGACGATACAATAAAATACAATAAATGCAGGAACATGCTGTGTCTCTTACTTGTTTCTGGGTCTGTAGTTACAGCAGCTGTTAAACCAACGCCAGATGAGCCACGCCCAGTGGTCGGAATTGCACGCGGGGCAGAATGAAGGACGTACCTGGTTACGACAAAGATGATATTCAAAAGATAATCGTACTTTGCCAAACAGCAAATGGTAAAGGTAAAGTCTGCTACAAGCCTAGAAGGCCCATCAGGCCGGCGCTCATCTCCGGTTTCTGTAGCATGAAGCGACTAAGAGTATTTCTACCGTGAAAATATCGTGAAAGTAAAGTGTCTTGCCCAAGAACACAACACAATGTCCCCGGCCAGGACCCGAACCCGGACCACTCAATCCGGAGTTGGGCGCACCAACCATGAGGCCACCACACCTCCCACCAAACAGCAAATAAACCGAAGGTTTTTTTACAATGGGAATCACTCAATGCACACTCTTCGTGTTGGCACGTCAATCAGGGTTGTATATAAGAGCCGGCAGCCGGCGAAGTTCGCCGGTTTCTCTGTCAGGTTTCGCCGGCTACTTTCATTGTTTGAAGAGTCAACACATGTAGAGGAGATGATGTTTATGAGGTGAAACTACTTGGGCTCAATACAAATAAAAATTTGCACTGCCTATCTTTTCTGAAAACACATAAAAGACTTCTGACTCAAGGGCAGTTTAAAAACGTTATGCTTGAGACTTTCGTTTTGAAAAAATCTTGCTGCGATGGCGGGAAAGTAGGAAAAATATGATTTCTTGTCCGCCATATTGGATTTCGATATCTTTAAACAGCCACCGATTGTATCTTGCCGGAAGGAAAAATCAATCAAGGACGTTTTAGTCCGCGCAAAACTTCCTTTAATCACGCCGCAATCATAAAAAAACTTATAAACAAAGAAACACTTTCCAAAGGATTGTTCTCAATCCAGAAGGAAATTTACATATGATGTTCTGCTAGCAACATGCTCAGCCTGCGTTCACGCATATCTTACCACAACTCAACTGAGGAACAAAACTAGCCCCTGATCATTCACTAACCGCTCCTTCGTTTTCACTTCGAACCTTTCAGTTGATCATTTATAGCGAACGTAGAAGCTGAGGACTCTTAGACTTTATTTAAACACTTGAACGTAACGCTCCTCAGAGTTAAATCCTACTTGCCCGCGTAAGTGCTCGTCCTCTCGAGGGCATCTCTAAGCTTCAACATGACAACGGATCTTTATCCAACGTCACTCTTGATCAACTCTCATTGCTTTACGGAACTCCTAAACTCTTCGGAAAAAAACTACATCACTCTTAAACCGCTCGAGTGATTTTCAATTTTCGAAATTACTGCAACCAAGTTCCGTAAGCATATTTTCCCACTAATTACACAATGGAACGAATGTGTGTCATCTTCACACCTAAACTGGATCGAAACATCCTTTACGCCATTGGCCAATTAGTATCCTCCAATCAGCTTCTTTATTTAACAACCAATCAGAAGCCTTTGCTGGTCTAGTCCTTCAAAGTATGTGCCATGTTTACAAGTTGTCAAGTGGCAATATTTGCCAGGCTCGTTAGCTCCAGCAAAACCACCAAAAAGATACAAAAAATATCACTCAACTTTTTGTTTATAGGGTTGTCTGATTGCAATGTCGCTTCGTCTTTACATGGTTTTCATAGTATAATCGCAGCTTGATTCATCCCTGGAATGTCTGCGTTTGATGGCCCAAAATGCCAGGAAATGCATTTTCCGGCAATCAGTTTTCAAAAATTTTCCGGGGAACCATGCCCCCGGGCCCCCTAGAAACGATGGGCTAAAGCCCATTGTGTGGGTCCTCTGGACCCACAACCGTCTACTTTGCAAAAACTCCAGCTACTTAAAACCTTAAAGAAAACCCTGCCGTCAATACCAAGAGTGTACGGAAAATTGGAGGAGGACTGGCGTGTGCTGATAATGCAGCGTTAAATTCATGGAAAAACGGTTTGACTGACAGAATTGCTAAAGAGAGTTTCCATTTCTCTATTAATTTTAATGGTTTGCAGGAGCTCATAAGATCGCTGGACCTTTAAGACAATCAGCCGTAGCTTTGCAAACAGTTTGACATGACAAACATGAGAAAGTTTCAAATTTAGTGTATTCTTGCAGTGCCTTCAGTAAGACCTGGTTCCCACCGGAGCTATGGAAGGTGTTCAGTGCGCATTGCCGGCTGTACATGTATTTCTTTTGAACAAATAAAACCAAATTAAAGGTATTAGCATCTGACTTCAATTAATTGGTTAGTCAAAATTGGTATTAGAAAGCTAATTAAAACGTTTACAAACAACTTGCGTGTTAATAGTCTCTCTCAAATCACTGAAAATGGCATTTCCAAGCTTCCTGATAAAAAAAATTTTCCAAAACCTCCCGAGGGAAAAGGGGCCACAGCTTCCTCCGGGTGCTAACATTACTTTAATAGCCACACGCTTCATATCTTAGCGAAAGCACTGTTCTCGTGTTCTACATGTCTTTATTTGGGGGATACATTTGTTTCAATGAGCAGTTTAACAGCTGAGTGACAAAGGTCCATCCCTTTGCTGATGTCACAAGTTTAATAAAATGGATCTTTCTCTGAACCGCCCCTGTAACCCTAAATACGCAGAAAGATATAGAAAGACTGAGCCAATGACCATGAACTTGTTGTTAATCTCACCTCAACATCTGAGATTTTGCAGTTGATGGGTCACCAATCAAAAGAACATTGATGTCACTGAAACCAAAAAAGGAATAATAATTTATTCTAGGAATCTTTGGAAGCCCAGTTAAGTCACTCCACATCACATCCTCGAAAACTATTTGCCCAACATCACAACTACTGGTTTTAACACGTCGTAGCTGGACTCCCTGGTGTTAATAGACCCTATTAATAAATGGCAGCTAAGTAATTATTCTTTTGTCTTTATGCTAATCATCCTAACTAGCCTCGTTAGCATGAACAAAAGTCAAAAGAACTTTTGCTCCAAAGTGAGGCTAATGAGGATAACTAGCACAAAGACAAAAGAATATTTCTTGGCTGCTATTTATGAATACGGTCTATTGACCTGTCAATCACATTGATAATTAGTTTGATTGCACATATCATGTATCAGTTGATCCTTGAGCTTTAGTAAAGTTGTTGTTTCCAAGACCTTTATGGATATTCAAACACCTGGTATTGTTTTCTTTTTTGGGCACTTTTGGGCACCCTTTATGTCATGCAATCATTGTTTTTTTGGTTAAGAGTTTCAATAGACAATGCATAATTATTTGCTCCAAGTTACAAGCAAATATAATGAGTGCAGGTCGTACAGGATAAAATGGAACTCTCAATGGACTTGATGGTTTAGTTGGTAGAGCAAAATTAATGCAGCCCAATTGCACAGTCATGGGTTCGAATCCTGTTCAAGGCTGGATCTTTTCCCACCTGCGATGATCTCTCCAACTTTCATTTCATTCCATTCCACAGTTCAAATAACAATTATTTATACAACGTATGAAAGTTCATATATTTAAAAAAATGTTATTGCACAGTTTTGAAATTTGATTTGTTTCTTATTTAACTATTTATCACAGTATATTAGCTGACCATTGGATGCTAGAACTGAAACAAATTCAAAACCCAGATTTTTAATAAAGTGATTTGATGTGTGACATGTGTGACATGTGTGACGAGTGTTTATCTGGGTTTCGCAGCATTGTGAGCTGACACTTTCACCAGAGTATCTCCACCTCTTGTTTGAGACTGTAGTCTAATTTCATTGCTTCATCAACATACATGGTACAAATTAACTGTCTCATAATATTGTCCATATACAGTGCTTTTACATACCCCCAACCACTGCAACTCTGGGTCTAACCCAGGCCGCTCTAATGTGTTTGCTTACAGAGTATGTGAAGATATCCATCATTATACATTGTACACCTGTACTGTTGGTTTTGTTCAAGGTACCCCAATTTTCTTTCCTCATCAAAATAAACCTTCTAACTGATTGCACTTGGCAGTGGTGCTGTGCTCGAAGATCATACAGTACATGGAGGGCACACGTACAACCAGCAGCAATGGCACATATATCTTTTTTGCCTTTTTCGCAGTAAAGCAGACAGCAAAAGAGACAATATTAACCCACTAACCTCTGACAATGACACTTAATAGATTTTAATCGGTCTAATGCCAGACGATTTTACTCGTCAATGGGGTGTTTGAAGTGTGAATTAGAATCATTCTTTCGGTCTATGGTTTCACAGTCTGGGGAAGATAATTAGAGAGCTTTAGATTCTATTACGAGAACGACTACGAGTACGAGATTTTCTCATAGAACAACAGTGAGAGTGCGGAAACCAGCGTCATTTTAGCGAGAAAAACGTGATACCGTCATCATTTTAGTATGAGGTTTTGCAAAAATGTCGTTGTGTCAAAACAAGTCAACAACACAGTAGCAATTTTGGCATTTTTTTTATCAGCAAAAAGGCTAAGTTACCAGCAACAAGAATAGTAATTGAGCAACCTATATGGCTAACAAAGAGAAAGATCAATTGTACAGGTTACAAATTTCCAACGTATTTTCGCTAAAAACGGACAGTCAAAACTCATACTCGTTCTCGACCTCGTCTTAGAATCTAAAGGTCCCTATATCATCAGGGCAGAAAATACTGCCATAACCACTATTACCCTCTGAGTCGAGTCCCATTTTCCAATACTTTCTCTGTGCCTCCCAAAAGCAGACATAGCACAGCTTTCTTGATGTACTCGTGGCCATGAATTGACGGTGCCAAGGACTGGGATAGAGTTTCAAACACATCCTTAGAGGAAAAAAAAAATGAATTCAATTTTATTATTCTTGATTTATTTTGTACATTTAAATAATGTTCAAAGGAAAAGTACAACATACAGACTGTTTGTATTGGTTTTTTTGTTAATTGCCTAATCAGACTTTGAAAATATTAAAGTAAGTAAGTAAGTAAGTACCGGTAAGTAAGTAAGTAAGTAAGTAGCAAGATAAAAACATCACTTTGCTTTTTAGAGTGTCTAATCAGTGTGTGTGGGTCGTGGGTCGTGGGTCATGGGTCCCTAACCCCTAACCTAACCCTAACCTAAACCTAACCTAACCCTAACCCATTTTTTAATCAACAACTGGAAATTCTCAAAACATACAAGACCTAAGAAAAATTTGGACCGAGCACTGAGGGATCTAATATATATCTATACAAGGGTGCTGCCTAAGAAAATTTTCTGGGAGTCCTTCGGGCTTCCAACATTAAAAGTTAGTAGCCCGAGTGATTTTTTCAGGAGCCCAGAATTAATTAATTAACCAAAGACCCCCTATCCCCCCCCCCCCCCTCCCCTTCCCGCTGAAGTCAAGTGGTTTGCTTTAGCTATAATTATAAGGGGTTGTAAACGTGCCACAGAACATGATGACTTACATGTACCAAAAAACTGGTGTGTACCTTACAAAGCATTTCCGGGTATATATGACTTGTATTTGACCCAGAAATTTAAGTACACACTGAAATCGTAGCTAAGTTGTCACGTTTCGCGATTTTTAATCGTGTCAACTTTCTTTGATACGCACATGTTTTCTGACGGGCATCACTCACAGCGGGAAAAAGGAGATTTGCACGTGCGGCACGTTAAAATGTTTGGTATGTACTATGGTGCAGACATCACCAAACCATGAAATATTTTCTTTCAGCATTTAATTCAACGTTAAGAAATCACATTACAAATAATATTATACCACGTTTTACTAGTAGGTTCTTGAGAGCCGATGGGATGAACATTCTTTTGTCGCGTAACTTTCTGCAAGTTTAACTTCCCTTACGTATGTAAATGTAAAAACAGAGGGAACGTATGATCAGGTCGGTTTTCCATATTTGGGAATCACCATGCAACTCAGTCTCCGTGCTCTACCAGGAGGTAACGCTACGAAAGCCCTTAGCAATGTTATGCTAATGTTAACATATTTACAAGGCAAAGAGTCGTTTATTTGTGGAATTTGCTTGGCTGCCGTCTCTCCAACCATATAGCTTTTTTCATCGCTTAATCTCCAGCAAGAAAGTAAGGATGAATCACCTTGTGATAAGCTCGGCGCCCGTTCAGGCTACTCGTTCAGAAACTTGGTCGCCCGCGCTCGCAAGTAAGGCGCCCCAGGCGACCGGGCGACCGTTAGGCAGCAGCCTTGCTATATATATCTGCTTAATACGAAAAGCGAACTCTGCTTTCCCAACTTCTCTAATGATGCTATGCTGTCAAATGCTATCGGTGATTTTTTCGTGAGAAAAATCTCAAACATTGGCGCAGAAATTGATGCTGTGGTACTTGACCAATCCGCAGTAGACATGGTGCCTGGCGACGTGAAGTTTCCAGCAGACAAGCTATCAGCTTTGACTTCGTTCAAGAAGCTTTCTGATGAGGATGTTCGAGCGTTGGTGACTAAATCAGCCAAAAGTTACTGCACATTAGATCCAATGCCGATGACTTTGCTCCTTGATTGTCTTGATGAGGTACTGCCAGTTATTTCTTACCTTGTCAATTCCTCTCTGGTTCACGGGTACTTTCCAATGAACTGGAAGGAAGCTTTAGTTAAGCCACTTTTAAAGAAACCTGGGCTTGAAGCTGAGTTCAAGAACTTGCGCCCCATTAGTAATTTGCAGTTCATTTCTAAACTAGCAGAAAGATCTGCGTATGAGCAGACATAATGTTATTTTAGCATAAAATAAAGGTTAATGTTGGCAAGCAACCTTTTCTGAGATGAGCCCACACTCGTCTCTCTGCGGTAATTTACAACACATGCCCATATTTGGCAACTGCTATTTAAGCATAGCATGTCATGCGAGTAATCAGTTTGTCCCTTCTCTGAGACCTGCAAGTTTGTACTTTGCTCCAATTGTAACATCGTTTTTTATTTCCGTTTTCCCGCCACTACCTGATACTCCACCTCATGGAACTCTCCGGGCTTAGCAACGAAGTCCTACGTCTTCTGTTAGCGCAGAACAACTTGCTAATCACAGGTTCACGCGAACAGTTGATCGAGCGGCTCGGCTCGATCTCTCCTTCGAATCCCTCGGCCACACGCACGCGAAACTCTGACGCCTCTGCATCAGCCGCCAAACGTCCACGCACCAACCGCCAAGAACCAGGGAGCAGTGACCTTCCGGACGAGCGCCGCGATCCCACGCCGGAGGACGAATTACCCGGTGACACACCAACCGAACCAAACGACAACAACCCAGAGGATATCCAAGATGGCGGCCGCAACGAGGCCCCTCCCGCGAACTCTGCATTTGACCCAGCAAATCTGGCTACGCTGATCGGCAACATCGTCGATCAAAAGCTGAAGAACTTCAGGCCAGCCGTGCAAAGTGCCTCGTCACTTCCAACAGCGCTTCCAACGTCCTCTTCGACACCTCAGCTCGCAACAACTCGAGAACTTGGGGACCCAACCTTCGTGGCGAGTCTCCTTTCTCAACCATCTTCGTCAACAAGCGCCGACCTTCATCTACCTTCCGTTACCCCGTCATCTTCTCTCGCTGATCACGTCCCTACAAAGACCAAGCAAGCTGTTTTACGCGGTGAGTACGTTGAGTTTGATTTGCTGCTGCCAGAAAACTCGTCCCTTGTAACTGATAACGAGCTTACTGGGTTGTCCATATCCGTTGGCGGGAAACAGGTAGAACTCCCTAACCCCCGCAGGAAGAAAACGCATGTCGATTCTATCGATAAATGGTTGTCCGCCTTCGCCGTATACTGTACTATTTTGTTAACTTCCTTCCCCCGGAGGGCGGTTGAGATGTTCGCCTACCAGGAGATCATCCGATCAGCCCAACGGAAATTTGCCGGTTTTGCCTGGCTCTCCTACGACATCGATTTCCGTCGGAAAGCGGCCGGAAACCTTTCCCTCAATTGGGGAGAACGTGATACACAACTCTACCTTATGAAGTTTACCGGGCAAGCCAAATCTTGCTGTTCTATTTGTGGTAGTGGGGATCATTATTCTTATGGGTGCTCCCTTTCCGCCCTTAGACCCAACAATACACAGCGGGGACTCTGCAACAATTACAACCGAGGGACCAAATGCAGCCAAGACCCCTGCCCCTTCAGCCACCGCTGCAGAACCTGCTACGGAGACCACCCAGCTTTCCGCCACGATGACCCCCCTTCAAAACCTAGAAGCCAGACTGATAAGAAATCATCAAACCGCTGAAGCCCTGTTGTCCATGACGCCTCTGACCCCTGTGAATATTCCCCTCTTATCCAACCTTCTCAAGACCCATCCCAATCAGACCTTCGTAGCTAACCTGACTGCTGGGCTAACCGAGGGTTTTCGGGTGGGCTACCAAGGCAGCCGTCTTCCTAAAACAGCAAAAAACCTTCCTTCGGCTTACCGCCACCCCTCAATTATCGAAGGCAACCTCCTAGAAGAAGTTGAACTTGGTCGCCTCGCAGGCCCTTTTGAATCCCCCCCCTTTCCAAACTTTCAGATCCATCCCCTCGGGCTGGTTCCCAAAAAGAATAGCCAAAAATGGCGCACTATTTTCCACCTCTCCTTCCCCAAAGGGTCCCCTGGTAGCCTGAACGCCAACATCCCACTTGAACTTTTCACCCTACAATACATCCGCATTGACGACGCGATCTCATTGGTCCTTGAACATGGCCCCGGCTGTTTCATGACCAAAACTGATATTCAATCGGCCTTCCGCATTATCCCCGTTCACCCCGCTGATTGGGAACTATTGGGTATGTCCTGGAAGGGTCGTTTCTTTTTCGACAAAGCTCTCCCCTTCGGCCTTAGAAGTGCCCCCTACCTTTTAAATCCACTATAAGATTCCCAGGAATTGCTAGTAAAAAATAAACTAAACAACCCCACCATTATCCATATCCTGGACGACTTCTTTATTGCCCAGCCCCCTCCACTCTCCCGTTGTGCCACTGCCCTTTGCCAGGTTCTCACCCTATTTGAGGAGCTTAATATCCCCCTTGCCCCAAAGAAGACCTTCCGCCCCACTCAGTGCCTTGAGTTTATGGGGATAACTCTTGACTCTGTCCGCATGGAAGCCCGTCTGCCAATCGACAAACTACACAATGCCCGCTTAATGCTTGCCTCCCTGTCCCCCAAAAGATCTTGCCGCCTACGTGACCTCCAATCTCTTATTGGGACTTTACACTTTGCCTGTCGGGTTATCTCCCCGGGTCGTCCTTTCATGCAACGGATTATAAATCTTACTCGGGGGGTCCGCCACCCTGGGCATTTTGTTTCACTCAACCAAGAATTCAGGAAGGACATTCTCATGTGGCAAATCTTCTTAGACCACTGGAATGGGGTAAGCCTTTTCCTCCCCCCTTTTACTGAGCCCTCTCCCCAAATTCACCTTTTTACAGATGCGGCCGGTTCCCTTGGCTACGGGGGTTTCTTCAATAACCTATGGTTCCAGGGTAAATGGCACCCTTTCCATCAGCTCAACCCTGCCACTGGCATAAGCATCCAGTGGCAAGAGCTCTACCCAATTTACTTGGCCTGCATGCTCTGGGCTCCCCTTTGGGCTAATAGGAGAATTTG
>NC_090896.1:3533048-3550548 GCF_036669925.1 Montipora capricornis
AATATTATGCCATCATTATGTCACGCCGCCTGCAAAGGTCTTACTGTGAGCATTATTGAAAGTCTTTCGGAATCCAGCTATCTATCAGCGAATCCCCAACTCAGGATTGGGTCCATTCTTTTGTTTACTTTTCTGTTATATTGTGGTTTCGGAAAAACAAAAGGAAACGAAATAACAGAAGAAAAAAATCGTAGATACTAAAACTTTGAACAGAAGACTATCCAAATCGATGCACAATAAGATCAGCATTTCTTATTTCGTTTCTCTGCTAAAAAGCACGCAACTTCAGTTTGCCGGAATAGGTTTTAAACGTCGAATATTTGTAAAAGAATGTCCATGGTAGTTGGATCATGGTAGTTGGACCAGAAATTCAAAAGAATGAGCTCAGTAAAACCATAAAAGAAATCAACACGTCACACGCTGTCTGTAGTAAAAATTAGATAATCAGTTTATAAGATCAGTAAAAAAAATACATTCCCTCCCAGACATAACTCATAAGAAACAAACACTTTTGGCACCACGGAGTCTGGGTTTTGCTAAAAGCAGGCCCGGGGCCCAGCGGAGCCGCAACCCACGGCCCACGACGGCCCGGTGGCCCGGCCGTCCGGAGGCCCGAAGGCCCGGTAGCCCACTCCTCATTTTCCACGGTTTTCCTGTCCAGAGGTAAATCCACGCGCATGCACAGATCTGCATCGGATTTGGGCGTGCAAAATGGACAACGGTGAGTTTGAATTTGTTTACCATTTTAATCATTTGAATCCTTGTTTTGTTTGTTGTTGTAAACAGACGAAAACAACAGAGAATGACAACATTTTTCACTTAGCAACATACAACGAAAGAAAGGATCGAAAAGTATTGAAATGATTATTAAAATGGTAAACGAATTGAAACTCACCATCTTTCATTTGCGCGCCCAAACTTGATGCAAATCTGAGCATGCGCGTGGATTTACCGCTGGACAACAAAACTGTGTGGGCCTTCGGGCCGCCAGGCCGCTGGGCCTTCGGGCCGCTGGGCCGCTGCTTTTAGCAAAACCGCCGGGCCGCTGCTTTTAGCAAAACCCACGGCGTCTGGCTATGTTGGCGTAGCCAAAAATCATTCTCTTTGTGATAGTTTTTATTCGCTTGCACAAAATATTTAAAATTGATGGGAAAAAAAACTCGCAAGCTCTATTGGAAGAGATTAGGTTATGGTAAAATTGCGACATTTTAAAAAATTAAACTGTTGTTTACTTTTAAAATGTTGTACTACTAATATATGTATACGCTTCTGGTAAGTTAGCCTCAAATAATTCGTTTCAAAAATTGCACGGCACGGCAAAAGAAATGCACTAAAAGCGGTAAGTCACCGATAATTACAAACATCAATACTCCGACAACTACTGTAAACATTTCCATGAAAAAAACAATTCGTCCAAATCGCTTGATCTATTTCAGTCATGTCAACAAACCAGTGTAAGTGTATGAAAAAGTCACCAGCAAAAAATAATCGATTTTTCAATTCTTTTGTCGCTTTCAGGCGGTAGAATTTACTACGAGGTCATCAGAAATTTCTTTACAATGTGACATTTTCCAGGCGTGAATATTCAGGAATGACAATTCTTTTTCTTCTTGGCATTCATCAGCTTTCACTGATTTCTCGTACCCTGCGATCAGGCATTCTTTTTGTCCTGAGTGCCAGTAGATTATTACCATGGCGTGACTGATTTCTGAACAATCTGATCAATTTCACGGCGTGAATATTATTTTCACTCCCAATTTCACTCCTTAATTTCATGGCGTGATTAGTTTCACGCCAAGAGTGAAAATTGAATTTCACGGCGTGAAAATTGAAATTCACGCACCATGACCGTGAAAAAAATTCACGGTTTTCAGTGAAATCCATAAGCCCCCTTTTTGCGTGAAGGGTCACATTTTACTCGTCAATGAAGAACAACCTCTTAAGTGCTACTATAAGTTTATAAAAAATTAATTAGACCACTTTCTTTTTTTCTTCAGATTTTGAAAGTATTTTGCTCAACACATGACTAGCAAAATTTTGAGCTTTCATTTTTATCCAAAGGCTGTTTATAATTACTTTGAATGAATTATAAGTTTTGGATTTTATGGTCTGCCATTACATGTACTCGTGCTCAAAACTGACCGATTGGACCTCAGAAGGTTGGATCTGACAAGCTTAAAGTTTCACTGCCTAAAATGTGCAAAACAAAGTCTGAAAGCCTAAAACTCCTGTGCTGCATATTAATTTAGCCACATACACACACATTGCATTTTTAAACTAGCAAGTCTTTGACGTCTTTTTCTCCTCAATGATTTTAAAGTTATTAATGACGGACCATTAAATGGGAAAATTCCATGTTAAAATACACAGGTGTCTTTTTGAAACTTGGGGGTCACTTACTTGTAGTATTTAGTTAACATAGTTTTTCATTCCAATGAAAAAAAAGAATTGATATTTTGGTCATTAAAGTAGCACTTAAAGGGTTAAACGAGTTGACTGGTTGGCTAGAACAAACGCAACTTTGGCAATTGAGAAGGGTTCTCCCTAGTTTTCAACACAACAGGTAAGGGACCTTTTCAAACCGGTAACGCATTTGGTTAATGTTGGACGTTCTGCAAAGGATGAGCGACTTCTGAGCATTTGCAGGCGGTAATAAGTGCTCTTACAAGCGGTAAATTTTACCGGTTACCGCCTGACAAGGAGAACCCTGATTGAGACCAATTTAAGAATGGTAGTCTGTGTCACACAGGTGCAGGTGTGGGTGTCTGATGAATTTACTTTATTCCTTGCTCTTATCTTCCCTTCCAAGTTTTGTCTAATAAACGAAAAATGAGCTTTGATCACTCGATCAACTTAAACTTCATGTGCATGTACACCTACCTGAATGTTCCTGGTGTGAAGCCCGATCTCTTGGATGGCAGACACCGATACATTCCAATTACTTGAACTCTGTCACCAGGCTAAAGAGAGGACATCAGGTTAAATTATGAGATAGGAGATGGTGACTTTTAAGCCTCATAATAAGACTAAATGGTCCCTTTGCAAGAATTTTGATACAAAAATAAGATTAATGATATTTAAAAACAATTATGACAAAAAACAGCAACAACATTATACAAGTCTTAAGGACGGTGCCTGCTATTATTATTGCGCATACGTTCTGTGCATCTCCAGATACTCGGATTTCCTATCGGTATTATAGTGCTTACTAATGCAGGGATATTTTTGCACGGTTTAAATTTATGTGGAGAAAGCAAAACTTAGCAAATGCTCTTGGTATCCAAAAAGAAAATTGGGAGTAACCATGCATCTTTCAGAGATAATTAAGCTTTAATTTGGAAAGGAACGCCATACATTGCTTTGTATTTTAAAGCTCTTTACTAATATTGTTGATTAATATTTATTATCGTTGAAAAATGCGTGATTAACCCAATTTTCTTTTTGGATTTTAATAACACTTGTTGAGATCTACTTTTCCTGCATATTCATAAAACCGCACAAAAATACCTTTGATATAGTAGGCACCGTCCTTCAAGGCCCACCTTCAACTGACAGGCTTTTCGACCATTTGTTTCTTTTATGGAAATTCACATTGCTTATTGTAGCAATGTAATTGGATGAATTTCGGCTTAGGGCAGAATTTACATAATATGAAAATTGTTCCGCAGCACAAAATACATGTCAGTTGAAGGTGTGGACCTTTAAGGTTACGGAGGCAAGCATAATATAGCTCTGCTAACTGTCACAAGGACATTACAGAAAGACATAAACATAACCAAATCAAACAAATGCTGGTTCACAGCAGACAGAGGATTTTAAGGGGGCTAAAAGTATACTTCACGATTTGTGTTATAAATTAAGGGGATTCCTCAGAAAAAAAAGTTGTCAAACGATTTTCTTGAAACTTTCCCTGAATGTTCCCTATTAATCCCTGTTTTCAGAACTACAATAAAAATAATAAGTCACCGTGCTTGCTTAAGAGATATACTGGGCCAATCTTACCCCATTGATGCCAGTACTGATACTAAACATACATGTTATTGCATCGGCTCAGGGTACATTTTGCGGTAGCTAAACAAGAGGGTTTTTAAAGTGACACTTGAAAAAACACCTGATAGGTAGAAAGTCTAGAGCATATGGAACAATTTCTAATATAGTTTATGGAAAAATCACTCAACTTAAAATGCAGTTGACTCAAAACTTTTCTCGAGTTGTTGTTTTTAAGATCATAATTTACATCCCTGGGTAAGAGGCTCTGTGTACGCTTTTAGCTTTGTCCTTTTTACCTTCCGATAAATCTTTTAAACTTTTTTTTATTTAAAGGGGATAATTTGCAGGGTTTCAATATCTTTTGCAGTAGAAGAATGGGCTGATCAATGTAAGCAGCGGTCACTCTTATCTTTCACAAGGGTTTGAGTGAAAATCAAGGCAGAGTAGCCGGCGGTGACAGACGGTGGTATACCGCCGGTGACCGGCTTCTAATGAAACCTCTGAATTTGTACACCAAAGTTATGCAATAAAAAATATTGGTCACCGTGTCCGTTTAAGAATTAAACACCATCATACCTGTCTATCTCAATTATCGTAGATCGAAACAACAAATTTCGCCATGTTCTCGGAATGCGCGTGCTTATTCACAAAGAGTTATGGGTCATTCACAACTTCTCTCACGAGTTTTGAGAACTGTTTCAGCATGTGTGATTGACTTACGGCATACATGTATTTACAATGTTGCAAATTTGACCAATTTATAAAATTTAATTTGACACACCATATGCGAAGTACAGGACGCGCAGTACAATACTGAGGAATCACCTCAAAAATAATGTTAAACTGTGTGCAGTTGTAAAAAATATCTTAACGACAAATTGCACAAAGTTGTTGAAAAATTGTCTACTAAGTGTACAAGGTTGCAACTTAGGAATCACTTTGTTTAACGTTAGAAAGAAATATGAAAATCAGAGAACAAAATATACTACAGGTCTTTCATATGTTCATACAGTTGATTTGAGGTTGATACATGACATAAAACATGACACTGGGTGATCGATCGGTAAACATGTTTGTTTCACATGGATAAACGTTTTGCTTGTTTTCTTGCATGGCAAAACCCTCTTTTCTAAAAGTGTCACAAACTATTAGCATTCTTCGTTATTTCTCAATTCGACTGCTCACTTGAGCTTGAATCTAGACCTTCATATGGCCAACAAGGGTGAAAATTCGAACCGCGCGAGAGTATTTTCTGAGGCGACTGATCGATTTGAACAACCTTTTGCCTTTCACATCGAATTCCATGTGTAGTACATAAAATAACTTGCAATAAAACCTTTTGTCGATGCTCGTCTGACCACAAAATCAAATGCGTACTGATTCCCTCAATAGCAATGATGACAAGGCCTGCATTGCTTCCCCTCCCCTAACACATATTTGGTTTACCTCCCAGATTTTGGGAGGCAAGTGACCAGCCTGAACCAGGGTCTTTTTCTCAACGACAGAGAGATCCTGGGAATGAGCTACATGTACTTCTCAGAAAAGTGTGGAGAACCAACAAACTCAACCCACATATGGCATCAAGTCTCGAAATTAATCATGAAAGGTACTGGTTGAAGGCCTGCCACCGTATTCTCACCCTGCTGCCCAATGTCTTCCATGTGATCAAGAAGGCCCGGTGACTTCTATTTAGATTTCTTGGACCAACTATATACATGACTTTTTTTATATTTAAAAGTTCTTAGTTTGGAAAACATGCTTTGATTGGTCACGCATCTTGTTCAAATAAAACTGATTTGAAGAAAGGTACGGGTCTGAATTCATAAAAAGCTTGAGAAACATACATAGTTCGCCACAATATTTACCTATGACTTGTGCCATTTTAGTTCTGTAGTCTGCCTTAGTTGGCTTTTACATTGCGGCAGCTAAACAGCTAAACAGACAACGCTTTACAGAAGAAGAGGTCCCTATAGAGTCTGAGGTTTAGGTCCAGGGCAATTAGGCTTACATTCATAATTTAAATTTCCTAAGACTCTTCTGGTGTACATAGATGCATACCTTGCATTTGTCAACCAGGTCGTTATCAACAATGATGTCAACTGATCGTGGAAGCTGCCCAGCTGGTGCTTTTTCCGGCATTTCCTGAGGCATGACAAGACATGGAATCAAATAAGTTTGGCATGGTTTGATGCAACCCTAGTTTCAAGATTAATTTTAATTAATATTGCCAACACCATTGCAACTTTGCAAGTTAGATTCATAATCCTCAAAACAGAGAATTATCAAACCATGTTCAACCATCCAACTGACAGCCATGTGAACCTAAGCTTACTATTTCAGTTCACTGATAATTTAGCTATCATATTGAGTCATACATGTATGTATTTCACAAGAGGCAAGATTCACACTACTGGAGCTCCTTTTGGCTGGCTCATATGGAGAGCGAAGAAACACTACAAGGATCACTTGCAAACACAGCTATTGTGAATGAAAGCACATGGACAAAAACGTATGCCCCACAGCATCATGGGTATTTACCACATTTGCCATACATAAATTATCATATTTATCAACACTAACCAAAACACTAAGGCCTCCACCAACCTGAGAAGGAATTCATCGAGTTACCTGAATGGTAAATGTCTGATGATCTTTATATGTTGACAGGCCATACTCCGTTTCCAAAGGGTTACCGTCTTCATCCTCAAAAAGCAAAAACACAGAGGGTGTTCTATCTCAATGAACTTTTAGTTTACAAAAAAACAGGGAAGTATGCAGTCAAGGCCTTAACACAACAATAACACCTGCAAGCTGAAACAATTTCCTGAGCACTGTCTCAACCAAACATAAGTGAAGTTACACCCGTTCAGCTGCTCAAATTTCTATTAAAGCATTGACAGGATAAGAACATTCAACACAGGATCCATTGATCAGGCAATGTGAAGTCAGGGGCTTCACATAATATTATGGTTACATGTACCTTGCAAGTATCCGGAACCAAATTAAAACTCAAGATAGCATCGGTTATAAGCTCTGATGCAAAAAAAAAAAAAAAACAAAGTACCTTGGTGGGGTAAACAGTACTTGACGGGAAAGCATCTAGAGAAGTCAAATCAGTGTATCTCCGTACAAGTGTCTTCTTTGTCTGTGGACAGTAGTGAACACTGCGGACAACTTTGGGCCTCACAAGGGAACCTGAGGAATCAAAAAATTATTCCTTTAATTGATACAAATTCATGCTCATTTTGGATGCAACTGAGACCAAAATGACTGGCAGTGCTTAAAATGTTAAAAGTAAGCATAAAGAAAAATGGATGACTCACATTTAGTGACTATACCCTCCACACAGACCATGTTTCCAATAAAATGAGATGAAAGTGTTCTGGGTGTCACATGTTTTGACCCAAAGCTATAAAGTGAACAATAAAGACAAAGAAAATTTAATGAACTGACCTGAACATTAATAAAATATTATGTTCGAAAAATAGCAACACTGAGGAAAGACACTCTTGATTCTTATTACTTATTTTAACAGTCACTCAGTCCTTGTTTTTATTGCTTCCAGTATAATTATTTGTGTGCAAAGGCATTGAACATTCTATTTATTATCTTGCACTTCAATCAAACAATGAAGTTTTGCATTACCGTACTTTTTTTATGTACCTTCTCTATTAGCCTTCTCAAAACCGGCCGGTCGACGGCTCAATGAGCCACCTCCTCAGAAAGCTTGATCGTCTCTTTTCAGTCAGAAAATGTCAGACACAACACATTTTCAAACAAATTTTTTGCGTCGCGCATATGAAATGTTTAGTTAATAACTAACATTCCAGTATTTGTTATCAGACTCCATGCAAGGTCCTCACTTTAAATCCCCCAGATTGCACTAAATTGCATCTGTGAGTGTCTAAATTTGAGGAATTCCCTAGGGTAGATGATGCCCTGAGACCCCCTAGAAGCTTGCGTCCTTTGGGCACTCTCGTGGGCATGCCTTTAGCACCAAAACTGTCTCCACTTTCCTTATGACCTGCTCTCCAAAAATATTTTGAGAAGGCTGTCTATGCATCATTGCTTGGACACTTGCATATACCTGAATTATGCACAGGTCCTGTATTATGAGTAACTGATTGTCAATAAGGCATCTTAATGCTATCATTGCATTAAAAAGAGCTACAGCCTCAGACAAAATTGTCGAAATTTTTTCCGATAACTTGCCTTCCCACACTGTTGTTTTGCCAAAATTAATGGGCTCAGAAACACGCATGCAACAACATTGTGAAGGACGAGTTAGACATGAATGCTTCAGGTCTGTATAATTTTGTCACAGACTGCAGCTCTACACAACAAAAGCAATCGTGGACTAACTTAAATCCCCCAAACTAAAACGGATTCCAGATATTTTGTCTAAGAAAGTAATCAAGTGACAGTTGCATTTTTTACTTTCCTAAGCATGGCAGCAACAAAATTACCACAATATGTATTTTTTAAATAAATATACACTTTTTATTCCTTTATGAGATAATAATAATTAACCTTCCATCAAATCCAACAAAAAACTCTTCATGCTTTTTGCCATAAGCTGTATCTGCTGAACTTACAAACTCTTTCAATGCATTCTGCAAAGAAAATGCATCACATGTAAGTAGATATCCTGGATCATACTCTTGAAAGATGACAGAATATTTTAATCACACATTTACAAAAATACCTGAAATGCAATTAACTCCTCAAAAGAATTGTTCAAAATTCTGAAACAAGAATATGAAGAAAAAATATTATTACTGAAAACACTAAAACAACCAGAAAAACAATAATACCTTATTATTAGTGCCTTTGCCTTTTTTGGTTTGAACAAAGGTAAAATGGGTTCAAATTGAAGCTCTATAATTTAATGTATGCCATATGCTTTTTTGTCAACAAGGAGCATCTTCTCTAGTAATGGAATCTTTGATATGCACTTTCTTGAAACTGCATTTACTTACTCAATTGCCCGTTTCTCATTTTTTCTTCTCAGATCATTTATATTGACAATCAATCTGTACTCATTCTTTCTGATCATGCCACGGACCTTCTCGTGATAAATTCCCTTGTCTTCCTGTGGATAAAAAGCAAAATTGATACAACAATAGTCTACCACTAGGCTATACTCTGACTGGTTCACAATGGACGTTCCAGGCAAGAAGTACTTCCATGTAGACGATGCAGGTTCAAATAACCAATTTTGACTCCTCCTTGGGTTGTTTGAAAGCCAACTGGATGCCTCCTTCACAGGAAAAAATAACAGATTCCCATTTTTGGCTATTTTAGGGTATTTAAAGAATACCAACAAAAATCCCAATTTTGGAAGTGTGAGACAAGTCCCAATCAGGGAACTTGGTTGGGACTTGTCTCACTTTGCCAAATTTGGGATTTTTATTGGTATTCTTTAAATACCCTAAAATATCCAAAAAATGGGAATCTGTTATTTTTTCCTGTGCTTCTAATTAAGGTGGGTTCGCTTGCCGTAACTATTGGTTCGAATAACGATACTTTCCACACACGACTTCAAAGGTTCTTTCTCTCGTTGACGTCAGAGAGGCTTAACATCACGTTTTAATGTGACATGGCAGAGGTACTCCAGCTTCCCTTCTTACTATAAACCAATCTTTGATATGATTTAATTATAACTGTTCAGCTTTATGCTCATATGCAGTCTCCTTAATTGGTAAAGCACTTTTTATATAACATTTTATAACATTGAGACACTTTCCACTTGACAGAACTGACCGGCCAGATCAGGCATTTCGAAGGACTAACTCTTCAACGCCTTCAAATTAACACACTTTGAGGAGGATAATGTATATAATCCTATAGAAGAATGCGAGGGATTACCATGCTAGCGTTTCTTCAATTTGTTGCATTTTATTTGCAATCTGACGGGTCTGGCCGGCCAGTTCTTACCAAAGGAAAGCACCCTTAAATAAAATGAGGATGAGGATGATGATGACGACAACAACAACTAAGATAACTATTTTTGATATTATTAAGGACTGAAACAATTTAAATGAAAATGTGAGAACATATTAGAGGAACACCAAGAAATCTATACTCAAAATATTCTGCAAGCTTCACTTTTGGTACATATTGTACACGCATATGTAGAAGTACCGGTACTGCATGTTGAACCATGAAAATCATGCTCTCAAAGAAAAGACTTTTATATCTTGTTTTAATAGTTTTGGAGGAGTTGCCATGACGCACTTTCAAATGAATGACCTGGAGGCTAGGGACAAAATAACCTCATACAAATTAATCATGATCACAATCAATTTCCCGCGAATCTGAGCCATGTGATTACGAGATTACGACCAATTTTAAGGTTTGTACGGTGGTTTATATGCAAGTCAAAAAACTTGCGATCTCTCACAAACATTACATTATGAAATTTTACGCAGTGAAACATGTGAAATGTACAAATCGGCAATTAAGGTAGTGTGGCTTCTCCAAATAAACATGTGCTCGATCGAATAACCTCAAATGAGATCGAAGCCCGTTTACATTGAAATAACGATCAAATCAACTTACATCGTCATCCAGAAAGTCGAGGTATTCCCTTTGAAGTTGTCGCAAATACTGTTCGTTATCCAAAGCCATTGGGAACGCAACAAATCGTTGGAAAATAGACGACAAGAAGTAATGCTACAAACCGATCAAAGATTTGAGGAAAAAACTGTTTTACCACGTGATCAGATTTCGCGCCAAAAAGATAATGCGTCCAAATATGGTCATATCCAAATTTGGAAAAGTAACTTCAAGATGGCGGGTGAAAAGATTGTTCGTGATGTCGGTGGAGTTCACTCTCGACTATTTGATCATCGAGCTGTCCTACAGAGCGAATGTAAATTCGTAATTCGTGAATTTGAAAGCAAAAGAAACGACAGGGAAGCTTTGAGGCTCGCAGAAGCTCTAAAAATAGTGAATGAAATTCAAGATGAAATTCCAGAATGCAGAGAACTGGCTGAGCGATTGAATGAAATTCAAGATCAGTTAAAGGACGCTAGGCAACGGTGTCACGATATTTTAGAGAAAGAAGAGCAGGATTTGAACAGATCCAGACGAGAAAAGATCAAAGAACAATCAAAGAAACAGTGGGACGAGTTTTTGAAAGAGAAAGATAAGGAAGAGGAAAAAATCGAGAAAGATTTCATGACAAAATCCTTGAAACTAAAGGAACAGTATGGCCTGATTGATCATATTAGCGATGCGGAATAAATGGAAACGAGATAAATAGTCAGATTAATTCCAATGACAAATGAAATACTACTAAAATATGGTGTAAGAGTGTGATGTGGCCTCTACATGGGCTTTATAACACTGTGTAACAGCCAAGGTATGAGGCTATAAAATGTATAAAGGTGGGGGAGGGGCGGGCTGATTCTAGAATACCCATTCACTCGTTCGCATAATTTTGAATCACGTATGTTTTTATATGCTTTGTTTGTCAAGTGCGGCCACCACAAAACGACAAAAGTGAAAAGGTATTCTGAAATTGCTCCAGAGGGAGTTATTTTCAAAACAGACTGAGGTGTAGCATCAGTGAGGAATGAAACACAAATTTAGTTTTATTGGGCAAGTTGATATCAGAAAATTAATCACGGTGAGAAAGATTTGTGAGGTGACATTCTAAGTGTTAGTCCTTTGTCAATTCGCTCTGACTGACGGAGGGCTAAAGTTCGAAAGCTTACAAAATCTTTCTTTCGGTAGTTATTAATTTACCTTGATCCTCTCATTTGACAACCAATTTCCTATTTAAAAAGATTAAAACAATGAAAAAAATAAGAAATGAAGTGGAATGCGTGAAAAGGAACGTATATTCCAGGGAAATACAGGTTACCCATACCAAGATGACTGTGCATGATGACAAGTCATCAACAAGCACCTTTCCACCAACAAAATCCAGTAGGATACCAGGGATGTCACCAAGCGCCGGCTGCCTCACCCTGGTCAGAGTTTTTCTAAGTCCTTGTGTGGGCCCAATTCCAATACTAGGGTTGATCTCTGATGGAATAATTGGATACAAAAACTTCACAGTACATGTAGTATTAGGCCTCACTCGAACTTGGAATCATTAATCTTGATATGCTACTGAAGGACAACAACTAATGATTCTCTACAAAGTTTAAAAGTTATTCAATGTGCTAACAAAAAAATTGGATATCTGCCTGTGAAATGAAATAAAAGTGTTTTGTGCACTGTTGTGCAGGACACTGGCAACAATCGTGTTATCAGGTCCCGTTCATGCTCAGAGCACTAACCTCAGTAGAACCTTTAACCGAATGACTTTATTCTTAGCTACAACCCTGGGATACTATTATTATTATTATTATTATTATATTTTTGGGGTTTTTAATTTCTATTATCAATCTTTCAAGAGAGAAGAGCAAGAGTATTTGTCAGATGTGGTTTGATTTTGATGCAACCCTGATTTGAAGAATAATGAATTTGACTGTTTACTAAGTAATGATTCAGTATAAATCCTTCTACACCCAATGTTTTGACAAACATGCAATTTGTCTTTATCATGAGTGATCTTATGCTGATGCAAGAGTCTTTAAAAACTCACTGACTAGCATGCCTTTCCTTCTTATAATATGTAAATTTCTAGCAATGTTCTCAAAGTTAATCAGTTCTTTTTGTGTTGCTCTGTTGGTTGCAAGTTTTCTCAGTAGCAAGATGATCATTTCTAGCCCAGCAACACATGAATTTCCGGTTGTTGTTTCTCTCCCCCGAAAAATAGTGGGGAAGAGAAATAACACCTGGAAATATGTCTGCGTCTGCATTATCACTGCAGACTGTGCGTCTACCAATAATTGCTCAATTATTGAGCTATTGAGCCAAATGGGAGCTGGTCACAGGAAGCGACATGGTTCAGTGGTTATGGCATTGAGTTTGCACGCGGTTGTGCCGGGTTCAAACCCCATTGTAATCTCTGGTTTGGATTTGTTTCCTGTTGCCCCAATTCAACTCTACCACACCAACTGGTTGCCTCCTGCCAGTTGGGGTTCTTAATCATGTTTCTGTTTACTTTTTTTGAATATCATTGTTTCTTACAGGTTATTTAAAAGTGGGGTGCCTGCAAACTAGCTTGATAGCTAAGTGCACTTCCACTATGAACAAAGCGTTTACGTTTCCCTGTGAGTTCCTGATAAACCTATAAAGGGTATAAAGCATAGGTTGTATGGAAGACATACCGGTATTTGAACAACAGAGGGAATTCTTAAAAGGCATGACAGGGGATGAATAAGCAATGGATCATTTTTGTACTCAGTATGAGCACACAGAGAGATTTCAGGGATTTAAACGACAAAATGTCAGCCTGAAGTTTGAATTTTTCTTCTGATCTAACAACATATTTTGAACAAAAAACAGAAAAAGGAGTCACATAGGTTTATGACAGACAGCATCCAGTCGTCAGCTTTATATGTCATTCTCAAACTCATTAATAATTCATAAGCCAAAAACAAAAGAAATCACTACCGTGAGGGAAGCTTTCAAGTCTTGCGGCATAAAATTTCACCAACTTTGATCCCAAATATCTCTTAAAATGCTGATTCGTTTGAGAAGCAATATCAAACACTGGAAAGAGTGTTTCATCAGATATCCAACCACCTTGAAATCACTTCTTCTAAATCTATCCAATTTTTGGACTCAGCAGTTTACACACTTCATTTCCCCTCCATCTAATAGGGTAATCAGAAGGCTAATTTAGTGCTATAATCTGAACACAAATGAAGATCGAGTCACAAAAATGCAACAAACACAGGCAGATATCAAACCTAGTCTGATTTTATTTCAAATGGAGTAACTAAATCCCTGAGTGAAAGAGTTTTTGGGGCTTTCATAAACATTCTGACTTTAACAACAGCTAGGTTCACTCAAAAACTATGTCCCCGTTAACCATTTAACTCCCGTAAGGGCCACATGAGACTTATAGATTTTACTCTGTCTAACACCAGACGATTTTACTCGTCAATGGGGAACCCCACAGGAGTGAAAGGGTTAAAAACAGCTAGGTTCACTCAAAAACTGTGTCCCCATTTAATGACATTCATGTCAACATTTTCAATAATGGATCATAGTTTTTCCTGCCATCAAGTGCATTGTTGGCAACAGGTTTTGGACTGTGGAAAACAAAGACTACATTTAGAGGCTTACCAATACTGATAGAGAATGTGCACTTGGTCACAATCTCTTGCAGCAATTGATGACAGTGAAAAACAAACCATTCGATGAAGTATGAATTTGAGATTCCCAATGTTTATGAATCTGCAATAATTATATTGTCTTCACTTTGGAACGATGGTGGAAATACACGTATGCATAATATATATACACAAGTAGATTAAAATAAAGGCATAAAACATACACAGCAAATTAAAAAATCACCTAACTAAAAAATTAATATGCATTATAGAGTAACCTTTATATACATTTGAAAAATATATATATTAATTTAAAACTCTACCTAATGTTCCTTAGATAACTTAAGATATAAGTTATTGCTGTTAAATTTATTTATTTAGCATTAGAGTCTTCTCACTCTGTCCTTCACTTTTTTGCTCCCCACAATGTCCTTTCCAGAAGTTCTGGGTCTTAGTCTTTGATCAGGCCGTGACGTAGTTGTTGACAGTCCATCACATTGCTTTCCATTTCCATGTTGTGCTGTATCTCGAAGACATACAGAACAAAACCTCAAGCCACATTTTTGGCACTGAAAATGTCCCTTGTGTGACAATGACGTACTTGAGGGCGATGTGCATTTCGGGCAGGGCCTTAGTTCATTTCGAATTTGTCTTGTTGGGGGGTGACTGCAAATCTGCGAATGTGGAGTCTCAGTCACCTCCTTTTGTAAATCCTGTTTCTGTTCATTTAATGTATTCAGGTTTATAGTTTTGAATGGTAATCTTGCTACATCGGTATAGGAAGTGGATTTTTGATAAAGTGAAGTTCCCTTGTTTTCCTGAAGGAAAAATTAAAGCCCTTAAATGAATGATCAATAAGAAAATCCACTGCATTATTAATTTTCAATGATATCGACTATTGTCTTTCCTGAACTCAAAGAACATTGCTTGTACAGCAAAGCATCGCTCAGAACATGCATGCAATTTTTCAGCCAATCCCAAAAAGGCAAGGATCTCATGAATATACGCAACAACCATAACTCTAAAAAACTGACCATTCTAAATCAGTGTCTAGAAATAAATATTGCTATAGCAATAAGATAAACGAAAGTTTAGACCTAATCACTGAAATGGGCACTTAGACTTAATCTGTAAAATGAGAGTTAAACCTAGGGGACTCGTGGTGGGTATATCCATGAGATCTTTCTCCCCAAAAAGCAATAATTATGCAAAACTAGTTATGGGCTATATGTATAAACTTAATCCTCAAACTCGAATTTTCAAGGGTTTTCCTTTGTTTTTTTGGATGTCTTTCTGTAAAAGGAAAATAATATTCTTTACTCCATTTAAAATTTAAAAAGCTGAAAAGTCAAGTGTTATAATTTGTCTATTTGTTTTCCACATAAGTGGAATGATGTTAATTAAAAATATTCCAAGTTATAATTTTACCTTTCCCTTTTGAATACAATGTTCTTTGCACTGTTCTACGAATCCTCTCCATCTGTCCCGAACATGACAATTTAGTTCAATAAACTTTCTCCACCTCGAACTCACAGAGGCAAATCTAAATAAGATAAATATTTGAAAGCGTGTAAATATGTTATAAAAGAGTCCTGTTTCTTTCAAGAAAGGACACGTATCCTCAAATGCGTCCAAAACAACTAGGTTTGTATAAAATATGGCAAACTAATTTGAATTTACTAAGCTCATTATCTTGATATTCATTCTTATTGTCTTAACAGTTTACTGAAAACTGAAAAATGCAAATCATCAACTTGATCAAGAGAAAAAATATTAAAGACAAACCTGCATAGATCTTGAGGTTCTAGGAAACGACAGATCTTTTCGCAAATAGCGGAGGAGCCTAGAAGTAAAAGCTCTGATATGAAGTCCACACTTTGCTCTCCGATGCGTCTACCAATAATCCGATCGTCTGGAAGCAAAGGTGAACGCTGAAAGATTTGTTTCTTTGATTCTTCCCGATCGCCATCATCAAAATCTAAATTAAGCTTTGGCAATTCTTGAAGGGAATCCAAGTGAGTTCGATAGTTGAAAACCTTTTCTTGCGACAACGGTGGAGATAAGAAACAGGATGCAGAGGATTCATCGTAACACGGAGCCGAGCGCCCAAATTGATGATCTCCGGGCGATTCTGGTGTCATAAAACAACTTGGCAAGTCTTTTGGATTGTACTTTTTTTTGTCGCATCTCTCTGTTTGCTCCATTGATGCTATTTCAACGTGGATTTTCTCTGATCTTCTTCTAAATTAGTTTGTTTATCGGAAACTGACGAGAGACGCCGCCAAAAAATATTTGATTCAACCGCCAGAAGCCTCCGTGGGTATCAGCCAATCACAATTCCAGCTCAACTGTAAACCAATCACAAGTGAGCATCTTCGCTCCCGGCAAAAATTGCATTGGGCAAGAGAAGCCGCTGTTAGGTGATGACTGCACACTTCACCGAAACTCGAGCAGTTGCGGGACAAATGATGTCGGTAGTAGGTATTTTCGTTGATTTGCGGCCGCAATATTGGTGGACCACATGGCGTCTCCATACAAAACTATATAAAGTTGCGTAGAACGCTTCGATAAATAACTCAGAAGCGATGTACCGCACAGACCTGAGAAATATAGAGGTCGTTAAAAAATTTGGTTCCCACAGCTTTCCAAGTTTTTGGCTTTTTTCATCGAAAGATTTCAATTTCTTTTTTTTTTCGCGTGGCAGTGAAGACTCAGTGAAACATAATAAACAGAAAACTTCTGTGTAAAAACATGATACAGTGCATCTCAGTTTCCTCCATTGGCGCATAACCACAATTCCTTGCGTTTCGATGAAAAATGTGTTCAATTCTCCCGATTAGAGAGCTGCCTCGTTCGTTCGCTTCAGTCTCACTCACTGCGGCAGCAATTATCGTTAATTTAGAAGACTAAAAGCTTGATATGGATTATAAGGATTACATGAAATGGTCATACAGAAAGACAACCCAACAACCCAAATGTATGGACGTAGGACTCGAACCTGGGAATGTTCATTATTAACCCGTCACCTAACCACTTGACCACCACACCGCTAGCTGCTAAGGGACAACATTTTAAACAATATTTCATAATGAACGAAATGATATATGAAATGAATCAAATAGTGAATTGCGAATATGAAATCAAGTAAAGCTATGATCCTCGCAGTCATGGACGCAATTTTAGCAATTGCATAGAGAACCCTGAAAAATTCAGGAGCGTCGCACCGGTATCGCGAGGTCACAGGTTCAAACCCCGTTGAAGTCCTGATTTTTTCAGGAAACTCTACGCAATTGCTAAAATTGCGTCCATAACTGCGGGATCATAGCTTTACC
>NC_090896.1:3555548-3573048 GCF_036669925.1 Montipora capricornis
CAACTTAAGTAGAAAATCTGCACGCTGTTGGTTATTTTAAGGATGAATTTCCTTAAGTTCTTAACTTTGCACGCAATCTAGGAAACTCAGTGTATCAAAAGGATAAGCAACTGGACAGCCAATTATTTCACACAACCCACCTCCCATTATTCGGTTCCAGAAACTACAATTTCATTAAAGAAAATTTCAACACCTCCCCATCTTGGTAAAACAATGCGCTTGGATTCAAATCAACAGCAAATCATAGTAGCAGTAGTAGTAGAGTTTATTTAACCACATAACGCCTAGGAGCATTCCGCATACTCGTTTACAATGCCCAAGTGCAGGGAATGGGCAGTCCAGCATGGCAAATGTGTTCGTCAGCGTACTGTCAGGCAAGAGACCACTAAAGTTTAAAACCGGCAGTTTTTACCTCCAAGTGAAAAAAACAAAACAGTAAGGAGACACACCACAGCACCAACCCGGTGTGGCCAACACATCATGCATGCGCACAACCATTTCACCCGGTCAATCAGCAGCCATGGATAGCTGGTTTATTTTCCCCTTCCTTTTATTTACATATATACAATGGGCTGTGTAGAGAAAGCTCTACCGCTATTACTTCACAAGTTTACGATTTGCAATAGAGCGTAAAACATTGACCTTATGGTATGTACAGATGACGCTATTAAGTTGAAAACAAATTTCATAAGTCAAGGCAACAGTACAACGACTATACTATAAACATGAATGGTAAGAGAGAAATATAGTATAAATAAAAATTAAACCTTTAGTCTTCCACGGGGGGCGCGGTAAAATGCCAAATGAGGACCGAGAGGGTCTTATTGTCGACTCTGCACAATAGTTGTTTGTGTCCGCAGGTCTTAACGAAATCTGATGTAGACGTCAGGTTGAAGGCCGCATAAAGGCGTTGGCGAACGCCGTGTTTGATTCTATTTACAACATTTTGTGCGCTGGACGCCCGGCCTTCGAAGGTAAAAAGGTTCCTCGCCGCCCAGAGTTCGTTCAGCGTGAGGTTAAACAAAAAAACTAGATAAAGCTTTAGAATGGGTGTGTTGGGAGCCACTAGGGAGGCCGTGTTCAAAGATTACTAAAGGTGGTGAAAAGCCGAGAGGAGAGGAATAAAGTTGATTGACCAGGGAGAAAACCCATGGCCAAACTGTAGGCGCAAGCGTACATTCACAGAAGATGTGAGAACAGGATAATAGATTTCGCCGCAAACAGGGCAGCGCTCGCTCACGCCCAGCCGTTGCCAGCGGTGTAAATAAGCCCTGGTTTTCACTATTCCATGAGCGATACGCCAGTCAATATCGGCTTCCCAGTTCGTACTCAGACCCTCAGCGGCTGTGCTGGGCAGCCATTTGCGAAAAGGGAGCGCGAGTTTCGAGTAGAGGGTTTTGACTTTGTAGTCAGGCAGTAGGGCGAGTTCGATATGTAATCGATCGACTGCTGCAAGGAGGTTTTGGAAATACCGAGGCGGAGAATCCCCACGATATTTCGGGCAGAGATTAGATCAGAGAAAAGACTAACTTTTCACCCGGCTACTTAAGGCAAACAACACTGCTACCTGTGGCCGCGAAAGTATTAGGCAAAGTGATTATCACAAGAATTAGGGACACTGTTGACACCAGGCTTAGACAAGAGCAGGCAGGGTTTAGGAGAGGAAGGGGAACAATCGAACAGATGTTCTTTTTGAGAAACATAATTGAGCAAGTAATCGAGTGGAATGCCAACCTGTATGTTTGTTTTGTGGATTTCGAGAAGGATTTTGATATCATTGACAGAGGTATTTTATGGGGAATAATGGGAGAGTATGATATTCCATCAAAATTGATTACAATGGTAAAGGCAATGTATGAACAGAGCAAATGTGCTGTTGTAGACGGTTCTGGTAGTTACGCCTGACTGGTTTGATGTAAGGACAGGGGTGAAACAGGGCTGTTGCATGTCTGGATTTGTCTTTCTTCTTGTGATTGATTGGGTTATGATAAGATCTATTGAAGGAAGGCGAACTGGGATAAGATGGCAGTTCCCGAACAAGTTAGAGGATTTAGACTTAGCTGATGATGTGGCTCTTGTTGCAAGTAGGATAGTGGACATGCAAACAAAGGTTGAAAATCTCAACATAAATGGGAAGAAGACCGGGCTGAAGATTAAACAGTGGAGTGGTAAAACAGTGGTAATGAAATGGAATGTTAATCCTGGAATAAAGATCCAACTAGAAGGGAGAGATATGGAGGAGGTAGAGAAGTTCGTATATCTTGGTGCTGTGGTCACAACAACCGGTGGTGCAGAGGTGTCGGGGACTGGGACTTGCATTACGCAACCATGTAATCTAAGCTCTGACTATAGTAGTATATAAACGTGACCGGAAATGCACTCCCTATAACCTGTCAAATCGGAGCGTTGTTAGTTCAGCTAACCCTTTTGTGAATTCAGTTGTGTTCATTAAAAAGTATGAATTTTACTTCGAGACTTTTCTTGGATACTGTCTCCTGCGACCAGAGAATTCCAAGAAACGTGGCGACCTCGACGGGATAACTTTACTAGGACGTTCTCCCAGCTCGATCCACTGCTCTTTACTGCGGATAATAGAACCCTCTACAATTTGGTCGTCGATAGCTTTTAAGAGATTTTAATCTCTGCTAAGTAAGTGAACGCGATCTCCAGTAATTGGATTACGTCTAGACAGGATGTGGCCAGAGTTAGTGGAAGTAACTCGGGTGAACCACCTTCCCACACGCTTGCCGTGGGAGAACAGTTTTGCTATTCCCAACTCAACTTACCACATTTCTTGCATGAGGAGCTGCCAGTAAATATGTATCGTTCATCTCCTTCAGGCAACCCCAAGGGAAAAGTTGATCTGTTCCAGACTCATGAGCAAGACCAAACAATTTTCGCCCATGAAGTTCAAGAGCAACAAGAAGAAGAAAAACAAGAAGTAGCTACCAATCTAGAGGAAAGGATATGACACAGACAGTGAAAGTGAACGTGAACATTTAGTGGGCGAGCTGTGCCAATCAAATGTTTGTCATAAGGTTCGCACACAACTAGTGAACTACAACAAAGCACTGTTTTACAAAATCGCTTCCCTAACTTTTTAAACTTTTTAAACTATTTGTTAAGACCTCTATTTTCGAGAAGCGTGAAAAAGTAAATTTTTGTTTCTTGACTTTCGGTGACGAGACCTCCCCTTGCGCCCCCTCTTCTCCCTGGCGCTGTCCGCGCGCAATACCGACAAGGCTTCTTTGGTCTTTGCAGCCAGGGCCTCACGTGACTCCAGCATGTCCAACAGCTCGGCATTATCGATCTCCAACAGTATTCCAGTTATTTGGCCAGCTTGGTCGGGGTGAGTGGATTGGATCAAGGGGTAGAGGCGTTCACCTATGATCTGTTTCTGCTCTTGAGGCGAGGCAGCAGCCAACATGCTAGGGTTTAGAGGCTCTTGTCCCTAAAAATGGAGACAAATGATGTAGAATACGTAAATAGCTAATCCTCACCTGTCATAACCTCTTGCTCAACTGTCACAAGACAAGTTAAATGAACAATGAACTCTTTTAAGGCAAGCTACGACCAAAATAATTCGAGAAGACATTAAGCCTTACAGCTTCTAAAATACGGTTCGACAGTATCAACCAGAGACAATGAGCTATTATTCAACTGTCATTTAACACTGTTTGCCCTCCTAGTTGCCAATTAACTTGCAGTAAAATTTAAAACCAGAAATAACCTTTTCCTTTGACGTATTGCCTCACAACCATCACTTACAGGTATGTGGATTGCTTGTTGCCCCTGCGGCGGGTTGCGCACATTCTGTCCAAACTTAAAGGCAGGCCTCTGGCCCTGCATTCCAGGACCTCCTCGCACCCGAGTCGGTTGTCCCTTGCCTCCTAGGCGCTGGCTTGGTCCTCCAGGTCCGCCAGGCTGTGGCTGCCGTTCACGGACACCTCTGGGAGGAACTTGTCCAGCACCAGGCATACTTTGCATTCCCGAAGGGCGGACCTGTTGCTGCTGCGGCTGCATTGGCTGCCAGCGTGGGCGCACTAGCTGCATTTGAGGTGTGAAGAAAGGACGCTGCCCAGCCTGAATAGGAAATTCAGTTATGTCCAGAATGACTCCAATTAGATGCAGACCCAATTTTGACATCCATCATGAAGTGTGCCTTCAAGTCTAAGTCTTAAGCCTTTGCTAAATATTTCTAACAATAAGGCAAGTGGGAGGGTTAAGGTTATTTTTTGGTGAGGGTAAATGCAGCTGGTTATCTTTACTTGACGAGCAGCATTTGGGGGACACTTTGTGACGTTACTTGTCTGTATTCCGAGACACGAGTGATGTTGAAGTTAGGGAATTAAGGAGGCTCGAAATAGTTTCTCCTTATTTCAAACAAATAAACATATTCTGTCCTTAGATACAGTTACGGCAATCAAATCAAGACGAAATTTGGCCAGGGTATTAAGTACCTATCGTAAATTTCTCACATTATGTTTTCCTCCAAAATAATGTTACCATGGCAACGATATTAGGCATTTCTTTGAGCCTTAAAATCAACTTATGTGGTCCTTTTTCAAGAAACGGGACGGTGAAATCTTCCCATTCAGCGTTTCCAGATAATGTTAGAAATAATCTCTAAAATATTTCAAATTCAACAAAATCTGTAGGTCAGTTTTCTTGAAATGTGTCTCTAACTTTTTTTTTCACCTACAGATTTTTTTTTAAATTTGAAACACAAACGGTTTAAATTAATCTAAGCTAACATGCAAAAAATGAAATTAATTCACCGTCCAGAAGCAGAGATATAAACGAGTAAAGTTGCAAAATCAGGAAAAATTAGGGGGTTACAAGATCAGCATTTACGCATGCGTCACCCACTCATTTGAGTCCACGCGCGAGTGGAGCTACAGGTCAACACAAACGGATTTAAGTAACTATTAAACCGTTTAAGTAGAATTTTCGTAGTTTTCGTGAATAGGAGATGTCTATTTATATGCCATGTATATAGGAATTGGAGAAAGGTAAGCGAAATTAGCGGTATTTGTTTATTTCTGGTGACCCATTTAAATCATGAGCTGACGCAAGCAGCTTACGAATTGCGTGTGTGGCTTACGCGCGCGCGCTCAGCTGAAAACCCTTTCGAGCCTCCTTAAGTAATTCCTTAGTATTGCATTGCGCATCCCTCCTGCGCACGATTTTCGAGTCATCAGCGCGCGCACATGAGCACGTGCGCGTACAAAACGCAAGAGATTTTCCTCAAACTAAGCCCAATAGCGAAATAAATGCTCCTTTTCTCTCAAACGAGCACGGTGACCCCCGATTTTTTTTTTTTCAGGTATTTGCTAAGAACAATCTAATAAAAAACATATTTGAAGAAGGAAAAAAGTTTGATAGTAGAACATGAATTTTTTTGGAAAACAGTTCCGCATTGGGTGTATTTTGGCCAAGGCGAGGACTTCAAGCTAACCACGGAACTGTCCCAAAAAGTGCACTATTCCCATAACCAGGCAATCAAAAACGGCGTAAATGAAGCAGTACTGCTTATGTGAATAAAAGAAGCTTTACTTTCAAAATAAAATTTTGTATCTTTCAAGTAACCAAGACTTAATTCTGCGTGAAGGTGATTCGAATTTTTAATGCGCAATCAGTAAAAATACCCCATTCTAAGAGTCTGCGTAAACAAGCACGGTGACCCCATTTTTTTATTGCATTTTTTTAATGTTCATATCATGAATGTTAATTATGCCAAGTTTTCAAAAAAGTTTGATAGTAGAACAATTTTAAGGGAATTACCTTAAGAGCAAGGGGACACTTCGTGACGCTTATTGAAATCCGCGTGAATCTAATTAGGGTCAATCCTTGGATTGCTGGCCATAGTAAATTTTTGGTCACAGTTTGAAAATGAGAATTGCAAGAAATTGAGGAAAACAAATCTTAAGTTTACAAAAACACGACCCATGTCCATCCTTTCCAGGCAAACCAGTGAGTTAACAATCTCAGTGTAGTAACTAAGGCTTATTAAGTTCACAAACTCCATCATCCTTGGGTTTTCATTCTTTTTCCCAACATTTTGCTATGCAAGATAACAAAAAAAAGGCTTACCTGGGCCAATGGCTGCGTGTAGAATGCTCCTGCTTCGGGGAATACGTGTCCCACTGGTTGACCAGCTGCCTAAAATGTGAAAAAAAAATCACACCTTTTACCGTAGATAGGAGATGGATAGAGTCAGCAGAAACAGTGCAAGTCTTTAGAATTCACTGAGCCAGTGCTGGTCGCCATGTTTGGAGTCAATGGTAATGGTTTATTATTTTTTAAGATTCTTTGCAATGGCTGCGTTTTGACCAAAATCCAAGTGAAGATTGCAAGTGTATTTAGGTCTTTTTTTTATGTAAACTGAGCAGGATACAGTGCTTCCACAAAGTGAACTTCATTACGCCACAAATTCAATGACTTAAGAGTTGCCAAGTTTCTTAATGAAATAATTTCTAAGAAAGCACCATATGTACTTCACACATCTTTTTACCAAAATGTTTTAGTTCTTTACCAAAACTTAATAAAATCAGACACAAACAGTTTTCAGGGTGCATAGAGTCGTTATATTTTTATACTCAAAGACACTGTGTAGATATTGTGAGCATGTTTAACCTTAACAAGGCCAGGACAGGTGCACAGGTGTAAGTGTGGTTTCCAGGCTCACTGGAATGCAACTCCACCCTTATGACAATCGTCATATTAAGACAATGCATTACTAAAAAGTATGTCATACGTCATTTCTTCTCCTCCCTCCATTTATGCTTGAAATTGGTTTGAGCCATGGAAGACCTTTTTCATAACAGCAGCCAAAAAAATATACTTTTCTTTCAATGCTCATAAGCTTTTCTAGCCAAAATCCAAAACAATGTGTGAACCAAATGAAGAATAGTGCGTCTAATTAGCATAAATCAGTGACCATTAATAAAAGTGGTCCTGCAGCTGAGAAGGAATGTATTTTGAAACTGAGGATGTCAAAACAGTAACTGAAAGCTATACTCGCTGGAAACCTAAAGCTGGGTCATGTAAGACTAACAAGCTTTTACCACCAGGTACCAAACACAAAAATGGCAAGACCACAAGTACAGTGCACAAGTAAACCTGTTTTTGTACCCTCTTCCTGCTAACATCTTAGAATCAATACCTGCTGCATCCTCAAGCCAGCTATGCGCTGCATGTGTTGCGCAGCAAGCTGTGCTTTACGGTCTTGTTTGTTCTGTGCCAGGGCGACATATAGTGTCTTGGACACCAAAATCCTCCCATTCATCTCAGTGACTGCTTTAGTGGCTTCTTCAGGGGAAGAAAAGCATACAAAACCAAACCCTGGAATAGGAATTAAATAAATAGACATATTCAAATCAAAATGAAATCAAGACTTTCTTTTATCACGGGGTTCATTAAAGAAGTGCTTTCTCATGGAGGCCTGTATTACAACCATAAGATTTCTAATAAAAATAGTGGAACTTTTAAAAGTCTACCTAAAAGTTAAAAACTTAATTTACCTACAACTTGAAATACTACCATTTGCATCCATCCTTGAAGCGTGACGAATTTTGCGCGAAGTTTTACTATTCAAATGTTAACGGTTTGTCAGGTCGTGTGTCACTTTTGACCAATCAAACGTTGGCGGTTATGTTGTGAAATTGACCACGTTTTTGACGGCATACCAGCATGTTTTGTTCACATGCTCTTCAAGTTTTCAGGTTTTTCATGAGAGCGGAGACATTTATGAATCTGCCTAGGAATCTAGAAGAGTTATAATCATCTATCTACCATGAGTTTCCAAAGACACGGAATATGGAATTTGGTATACTTTACCAAGAAGAGATACGTGATTCAGCAACTACGAGAAAAAAAAAATACATGAATTGAAACCGAAGTGAAACTAGAAAGATCGAGGAGAAAATATTTCTGCGTCTAGGGCATTCTGTGCACACACGCTCATCCGTGTTTCAAGGAGCATTTAAAATCTTGATCTCAAGCGACTCGACGGTAATTTACCTCATTCCAAACTTGTTGACTTTGAATTCTTTTGTCTCCATTGCAAAACGAGCAGAGACGTTATTAGGGCGGTTATGCAAAACCCGAACGCTCTCACGACAAAACCTAAAAACTTTGAGAACACGTGAACAAAACATGCTGGTATGCCGTCAAAAACGTTGTCAATTTCACAACAGAACCGCCAATAAAAGTTAAAAAAGTTTTACAAACTCGGAGCTAAAAGTTAAAACTTATGAAATATTTCGTCCGTTTTCAACCGGACTTCATCAGTCAATGATGTGAATGTTAAAAAGATGAATTTTAAAAAGGTTTTTTAACGCCTCTTGGGGGTTAGAATTGTGTCATAGATGGCTGCTAATTCGTAACCATTGTCTCTGTTTAACGCCGGTTTCGTAAGTTTAATTTGAATAGCTTCTTTTATCCTGCGTTTGAAGGTGTTAACTTCGGTTGATAGTACTTTTGTCTTATTTGGGTTCACCGAGTGGCCCTCCAGGCGACAATGCTCGTGAATAGCTGATGAACTTCTTGATTGGTGTTCTTTTACCCTGATTTCCAGAGAGCGGGCCGTTTCGCCAACGTACTCCTTCTTACACTTCTCACAATGGATCTGGTACACAGTACCGCATTTCTTGAGATTGACAGTTGTGTCCTTGACACGTACCAATTGTGATCTTAGAGAATTGACGGGTTTATGAATAAGTGTAACCTCATGTGACTTGAAAGCTCTTTGCAGGCGTTCCGAGATTCCTTTGATGTATGGCGTTGATGCATAGATTTTCTTCTCGTTTTGAGGCTCTTCGGTATCCTCTGTTGTAGATTTTGGATGTGGTATTGTTAGCATCCATTCTGGATAGTTATTCATTTTTAGAGCTTGCTTGACGTGCTGTGTTTCTCTAGTTCTGTCATCGTTTTCCGTAACCAAGGTCTGAGCTCTCAACATCAGGGTGTTAACCACAGCTCTTTTGTGTTGTAGATGATGGTTTGATTGGAAGTTTAGGTACTGGTCCGTGTGCGTAGGTTTGCGGTACACGGAGATCTTGGTAGAACCATCTTGGTTAATACTCACACAGGTATCAAGGAAAGGAATCCTGCCATCCTTTTCTTGTTCCGAAGTGAACTGGATATGTTGGTCAATGGAGTTTAGATGTTCTGAGAAGGAATCGACGGCGTTTTCGTGAATCTTGGCCATCGTGTCATCCACATATCGATACCACATAGTTGGAGGGGTGGGGGCGGTGTCATCTGAGGGGTGGGGGCTGACATCTGACCCAACCAGAGCCATCAAAAACAAACTCATTCAAACCTTGAAGGAGTGGCGCAAAGAAAAGAGAACCCCTAATTATCTTTACAATCAACTGTACCCCACAGCAGAGAATGTCCCAAAGTTCTACGGGCTACCCAAGATTCACAAGAAAGACGTACCGCTACGGCCAATAGTTTCGAGCATTGGTAGCGTGATGTATGATACTGCCAAGTTCCTTGCTAAGATTATGAAACCTCTTGTTGGCCTCAACAGTCATCACATCGTCAACAGTGAAGACTTTGTCAACAAGATTGCAGAACTTGAAGTACCCCCTGGACAGAAACTCGTTTCATACGATGTTTCCTCACTGTTTACCAGCATTCCGATCAATGAAGCCATTCCAGTTGTCAGAGCCAAACTGGAAAGTGACCAGAGCTTACCGGATAGATGCCCGTTAGACATCGCCCAATTATCTGTTCTACTAGAGATGTGCCTCTCGAGCACATACTTCACATTCCAGGGTGAATTCTACAAACAAAAGAAAGGAGCCGCCATGGGGTCTCCAATTTCCCCTGTAGTGGCCAATCTCTACATGGAACAGTTCGAGAGCAGAGCTCTGGACACCGCCCCCACCCCTCCAACTATGTGGTATCGATATGTGGATGACACGATGGCCAAGATTCACGAAAACGCCGTCGATTCCTTCTCAGAACATCTAAACTCCATTGACCAACATATCCAGTTCACTTCGGAACAAGAAAAGGATGGCAGGATTCCTTTCCTTGATACCTGTGTGAGTATTAACCAAGATGGTTCTACCAAGATCTCCGTGTACCGCAAACCTACGCACACGGACCAGTACCTAAACTTCCAATCAAACCATCATCTACAACACAAAAGAGCTGTGGTTAACACCCTGATGTTGAGAGCTCAGACCTTGGTTACGGAAAACGATGACAGAACTAGAGAAACACAGCACGTCAAGCAAGCTCTAAAAATGAATAACTATCCAGAATGGATGCTAACAATACCACATCCAAAATCTACAACAGAGGATACCGAAGAGCCTCAAAACGAGAAGAAAATCTATGCATCAACGCCATACATCAAAGGAATCTCGGAACGCCTGCAAAGAGCTTTCAAGTCACATGAGGTTACACTTATTCATAAACCCGTCAATTCTCTAAGATCACAATTGGTACGTGTCAAGGACACAACTGTCAATCTCAAGAAATGCGGTACTGTGTACCAGATCCATTGTGAGAAGTGTAAGAAGGAGTACGTTGGCGAAACGGCCCGCTCTCTGGAAATCAGGGTAAAAGAACACCAATCAAGAAGTTCATCAGCTATTCACGAGCATTGTCGCCTGGAGGGCCACTCGGTGAACCCAAATAAGACAAAAGTACTATCAACCGAAGTTAACACCTTCAAACGCAGGATAAAAGAAGCTATTCAAATTAAACTTACGAAACCGGCGTTAAACAGAGACAATGGTTACGAATTAGCAGCCATCTATGACACAATTCTAACCCCCAAGAGGCGTTAAAAAACCTTTTTAAAATTCATCTTTTTAACATTCACATCATTGACTGATGAAGTCCGGTTGAAAACGGACGAAATATTTCATAAGTTTTAACTTTTAGCTCCGAGTTTGTAAAACTTTTTTAACTTTTATTATGCTTCCGGAGCAGGAAACAAATGTTTTTAATTAGAACCGCCAACGTTTCATTGGTCAAAAGTGATACATAACCGGACAAACCATTAACGTTTGAAAAGTAAAACTTCGATCCCGCAAAATTCGTCACGCTTCAAGGATGGACGCAAATGGTAGTAATCTAAGTTAAAATGTCTTACAGCATAACCTAATTAATTAATTTAATGATTAATTACACCTTTTGCTGTTCATTTATGCAAAATATACATTCATTTGCGTCAACAGTTGAAACTATACGGCAAATATACGTTCATTAGCACTTCCACGAACTTCATTAACGCCAACGAACTTTCAATAACGCTATTTGCATGTGTATTAACATTCAATAGCATCAACGGATGAACAATTGCACCTTTGGACAATCAAAGATAACAAATATACTTTCAATCTCGCGCAATGCTTAATCATCAACACCAATATAAAATCAATTGCATGGTATGACAATCAATGGCGTATTAGAAACATACAATAATGCAATTTGCATGGAGACGCACAATCAATTGCACCTTTATACAATCGTTTATTTGAAATGGTCAACCATTAACGTGAACTGACAAACGTTGGTATTTTTCGAATAAACAATAGGAAGAAAAAAACATTCATTAGTGTCATTCATCATAATTACGTGTATTTTAAAATACTGAACAAAAATACAAGGGTATGTACATTATCATTTAAATTTTGTCTTTTTTTTTTTTTGTGCACAATCTTTTGCTGAAGCAGATATAAAATGAAGAACATTTTACATGTGCTACACAGTACTATACATGCACATGTAAAATGTTCTTCATTTTATATCTGCTTCAGCAAAAGATTGTGCACAAAAAAAAAAAAGACAAAATTTAAATGACCCTTGTATTTTTGTTCAGTAACCAGAAAATTGGTTACAGTTAAGCAAGTCGTTGATGTGCAATAGGAATAATAAAGGTCCAAGTATTGAACCCTGGGGGAGCTCAAGCTCATGTGCAGCGTATGTAATAGTTTGAGAATGGATGTTGTGAAAAACAGTAACTTGTGCTCAATCAGAGAGAATGAAAGTTTCTAAAAAGGTTTAGAGTTGTGCCTCTGATCTGTGACCATACAGCTCTAATTCTGAAAGAAGAATTTCATGATCAGTGGTATCAAAAGTTAATGCTTTATTTGGCTCCATACATAGGACTGCATTTGTTAAACCATTGTCAATGTTGAGATACCAATAATATTATCAGTCATATCAATAAATGCTGTTAAGATGGAGTGTGACCGTCTAAACTTGAATGAAAACCGCTTTTTAAAGAAAAGATCTGATAAATAAGTTTTATCATCTACAGCATAACTTTATGTGAATTGAAAAAGCGTTCTGTGTCTTCACCGAGATATTCTCATAAAAATACCTTTTATCAATGTAACTGAAAACAATTCACTTTGAATAGCTAATAAGGACTGTCTGCCTAACTAAACTCTTGAAAGTTGACACAGGATTTTTACCTCAGAGCCCTTCAAATGACTATTTTAATCCGAATGACAGGGACCGATTTCTTGCTAAAATGACAAATGAAACTTTTAACAAGCAATCAAATTTGCTTAAGCACTTTGAATTTACCTTTAGAGTTGTCCTTATCATCCATCATGACTTTTGCACTGGTGATGGTACCATATGCACTGAACTCCTCTCGCAAACGGGCATCATCACTGGTATCATCCAAGTTCTTGACATACAAGTTAACACCTTGGTAACGATTGATGCGCTCAATCTTTTTCTTCTCGAACTGGGACTTAAGATCCATCTGTCTTTCAGCCTTCTTTTGACTCCTTGCAGCATACAACTTTTGGCCATTCCACTCCTTGCCACACAGCTCATTCACTGCCTACAGAGATAAATAAATTTCCTATTAAAAAGCTGATCATCCTCACGGTCACCACTGTCATCACCTCATGTCTCCTAAGGCCATGCCACTCTCAATGGCCTGCAAGATCATACCCTTTCTAATCCTTCTATCACCTACAAGATAGAGGCTTACTAAAAGTAACTGTAATTAACAACCTTAACCCTTTGACGCCAAACCGGCCTAAACCGGCCAGACTTAGTATTTTACTCTGTTTAACGCCAGACGATTTTACTCGTCAATGGGGAACCCCTGGGAGTCAAAGGGTTAATATACGATTCCCCTTCAGCTTAAATTGTTACCTTAATTTTCATGCCAACAGAGTGTATTTGTTTAGGGCAGATAATCACTCGTCGAAATTTTCTACCTCTGCTATGTTTTGCATGTTCTACAGCACTGCTCGTGTACATGTATGTTGAATAGCATGTCCATTCTCTCATTCAGATAAAATCTCAATTTAATGTTGGTTATTCCCACAGCTCCAGTACTAAAATAACTATAATTATTGCGTTCCACAGAGGAGAACACATACTATTTTTGTCGTTTTCCAAGATCTCTCGTGTTGTTTTTAGGTGACGTTGTTTTCGATGCCAGTTGATTCCAAGGTTTTTGATGGACTGGCTGGCTGGCTGGCTGGAATTTTGCCTTGATTTCATGCGGTAAATCGGTTTAACAGAGGAGGGGTTGGCGCAGTGGTAAGATCTCTGCCTTCCAACCCTAAGGTCCTCGGTTCCATTCCCGGTTCTGCTGAGACTGGAATATTTGGCGACCTTCTTTCCCGCTAAAGTTCACTCAGCTTTCCATCCTTCTGAGGTCGATAAAATGAGTACCAGCATGCATGGACTGCTTAGAAGTGGCTGCAATTTGCGCCTGTATATGCTTCCAGTCCGCTGGGGGTAAATTGATCATTGTAAAGCACCTTTGAGACGTTGTGATAAGGGCGCTATATAAATGCACCACTTTACTTTTAGCCACAGTGAACACAGGCACCTTGTCATGCAAAAAGCCCTGGTTCTATGTGTGTGTTCCGGTGTCTTTTTTCTTCTCTGTTTTAATTTTTTAATTTCGCCAAGGTGAGGGAATTTGTGTCGATTTGTTCTAAGTATCTACGTTTACGTCAGGAAGCTGTGTACGGGTGTGTTTTCCAGGAAATAAAAGTTGCAATTCGCACTGCTAACAAGGTCAAGGTCGGACTTGTGATGTGTCAACCTATTAGTAAAGTTAACTGATTTTCACAGGAGCACGTAAAGAAGTGCGAGACACGACAGACATGTTCCCTTCCGATTGAAAAAAGGCATTACGACGCATATGGCACCTTGCTATAAAAACCAAGTGCCTTTGTCAGACCATGTTTCTTTCCCTACCCTTCTGCTTTCCTTCCAAAGCGACTTTCAAATACACTTTAATGATCCAAGATTGCTACTAGTTTATTTATTAGTTGAAGCAGACTATAACCATTTCAATTCTAAAATTCTGATGAAAAAGGTAAGATAGGATTGACATCAGGACCTCTGGCATCAACATTCACATCACCTAAATAAGCTTCATCTCTCCAATAATCATAAGGTGTGGTTAGTCACATGGCTGGAGCCTTTCCCAGTTTCATGAAGTATTGAGAGCAGTTAAAGACCAATGAGTTTAATTTTAACTACAACCTACCTGTTGAGCCTCTTCAGGCGATTCATAGGAGACAAAACCAAACCCTTTTGAACGCCCAGTATCATCAACTTCCACCTTCAGACTCAAAACCTTTCCAAACTTGTCAGCCAGTTCTTTGAATCTTTCGTCATCCATGTCTTCTCCAAAGTTCTTGACATAAACATTAGTGAACTTTTTGGGTAGGTTACCAAGCTTCTCCAGCCGTTCTCTACGGGACATCCATTTGGTAGCAAACCTACACACAAGAAAATTTTCATGTAGAAAGTTAACTATATTATTCCTAAACAACATAGCCTGAACTGGTTGCGTCCTGTCACTCTGGGTTTACAGTGATTAAATTGAAGTGCTTAATTTAGAACTAATTTGATAGCTATAAAATTATGCAATTCCAGTGTAAAACTAATTTTTATTTTTACATTTTTACAAGGATCGCCAATTTCACCAAAGACCACCACACCCTTATTACAGCCATGTGACCTTCACAAAGTATTGGGGTATGCTAATCTAGCAAACAGAGGGGAAAAGATTTCCCCTTGGAATAGATGCTACGAACTTTGATGGAAAACATTCACAGAGTAATTTTAACCACTCCAAGAAAATTCCAAATGTTTACACAATAGCACATGACAATGCTGAAATGCTGTGAATATGTTTTATTGCTGCCAAGGCAACGATAGCCATATTCTAATTGTGTTCAATTGAGATGTGCAGATTTCTGGTCAGGATGCCTGGGTTATGCCCACAGTACCAAGTATCATGTTTGAGGCAGTGCGGACCAGTGATCAGGGCACTTGCCTTGAGATCCGGGGATCTCGGGTTCAAGACATGTTCTGATCGACCACTGGTTGAACTTGTTTCTGGTAGTCCATGGTTGAACTTCTCAGCTGCATTTGTAAATAGCCAACTATTGTAGCTTGCCTCCAGCCAGTTGGTGTTCTTTACAGTTGTTGTTCAATGTTCTGTTTTGTCGTGATTGCGTTTCATTGGCCCTGAAAAGCCCCTACGGCGAGAGATCATTAAGTATGTATTGTATTGTAAGGGCAGGGTTGTTGCGCATGGCATGAGATCAAAGAAACGATCGGTAGGTTGATTGTTTTTATTTTCTGCTTCAATTGCTATGTTGAATATAATTAACAATTAGACCCTTCGCCCACAAGGGCTGCGCGTCAATAGCCCATGAGGCGAAGCCGAATGGGCTATTAACCTGTGGCCCTTGAGGCGAAGGGTCTAATTGTTTTAGTATCACCCAACTAGTCGGACAGAAAAGGCAATAATAAATATTTATTTGGGAATAAAACGAAAGAGAGCATCACGCTTTTCGCTACTCGAGGACTATTAATAATAGTCCTCTAGTAACGTAGCCAATCAAAATGAAGGATTTGCATTAGTCCACTAGTTGGGTGATACTAATCTTGATAATTTATTCACTTGTGGAGGTATTCACCAGCGTCACAAACGTTTTGGTGACATGTCAAGAGGAAGGCAATGTGCTTTTATGAGCTTATTATATACTCAACAAAATGTCACATTTCTGATTGGTCAATGAAGAATGCATAAATAGGTTGTAGAGTGCAATACGGAAGTTGCTATGGAAACAAAGTGATGGAATGATTTTGTTGAGTATATTAATGAATAAAAACTGAAAGTGGGCTTTTCTTCTCTAAGGAGTTTTCCTTTTCTTTTATTTCTTTCTCTGTTCTCTTTCTCTTCCAGAAGAATTGTGACATGCAATAACATGCAAAGAAGGGATGTAATCTACCTTTTGTAATCTTGCGTAAATGTAAACAGCATTATTGGTACTTCATGTTAATGTTGTATGTTTTTGTTAAACAAATAAAATTTAACAAATAGATTCCATGTTGCCATGTATGGGGCACCGTACTAGTCAATATTGTTTACTTATTTCTATGGACTCTTAGACTTTTTATGTGATCAAGTTAACTTTTTTTGTGGTCTCTGACATTTTATGCGGTCAACCTGACTTTTTGTATGGTCGAACTTCTGTCTGAAATACGGAAAATCGAACAGTTTTTCATGCAATTTCGGTACGTTTCCTGCAATTTTACCCATTTTTCAGTTTTAGAATAAGCGCAAGAAGTGGAGTTTGAAGCAATCGTTGTAATAGGGTTCAGATTCGCAAACATAACAAACAAACCAAATAAAAGTACTGTCATAAGAAATTCAATGGCTACCTGCTCTTTTTATCGTGAAATTTTTCTTCCTGTATGCTTAAAAATTCGCTGAGACACTGCAAAGTGTATATTTTCTTCCTTTCCTGTATTCAGGATCACGAACGGGACATTTAGAGGGATTTTGCGATTTATCGCTCTTTGTAGAGATCGGCAATATGCTCAATGTTCCCATACGAGGCATACTTCGTTTCACTCTCCATCATGTCTTTTCAATGCCCTGTTGTGTGCTCGTTTGCCTGGGTCGACGAAGTTTAGGCGTTGGTTAACTGTGAGATGATGTTAGCCCTTGTCTTGTAGGCAGTTGTAAACTTTCCGGCCACAGGTAGCTAAGACTAGTATTTTTTTCAAGGAAAGTTTACGGTCAGAAAATTAATATGTGTTCTGGCGGATTGAAGGCTATCCATTGCAGTTTTTTCTTGAGCATCGCGAAACAGATCATCTCCCGATGCGTAACTTTGTCTTTGCCACCTGACTGCGTTTTCACACAGGTTTTGGACTCAGAAGACGAAAGTAAATTGTTTTCTTTGCACCACTCTATGCACAACTCTGGAAAGGCTATAAACCAGGGACAATTTCCAAATGATCAAATCTTCCATTGCCGTGACCCTTTTACTTCGGTAGCCATCTTGATTATTACGAAGACACAAGCTTGCTTCAAAAGAAGGGAAATATGAAACGATTTTAATTGCAATGAACTCGTGCATGAAAGTTTCCCACGAAAGATGCACCAATCAGACTTTAAGCGTGGTATACTCTTCCACGCAGTGAACTTATAAGTGTGCCGCACGCACAGGGCATGAAGGAA
>NC_090896.1:3578048-3593048 GCF_036669925.1 Montipora capricornis
TCTATAACGAGCAAAAGCTCCTTTTTAGATTTGAAATTCGAACATAAAAAACGCTTCAAACTCTTCTTTGTTTCCGTGCGCGGAAAAACTAATTGCACATGAATACAGCACATAAGACCACATGTGATGAGCTGCAGCTCGCCAGCTGTTGGCAGATCTAAGTTTACATGCTCGTTATGTATATTTTCCCGCGCTTATTTCTACTTCTATGGTATAGGTTACATCTTTTAAATTAAAATATAACGGAAAAAATTCACCTTTCGAATCGTTAATGGCAGTCTGATTCAACATCGCTTGCACTGAATTGCAATTCAACCTCCTAAAGCCCTTTCTTTTTCGTGTAAACACTCGCTACGTCCGCCATATTTCTTTAGAATGTATTTAAACCAATCAGCGTGTTCGTATGAATGGGCTAATCAACAAAGGCGTTAGTTCAGCGTTGGCCAGGGTCTTCTCCAGACGAGCCGCCATTTTGAAAATCGCAGAGGAGAAGACCCTGGGGACGAGGTTGAAGCGTTTCCGTGGAAATTTCAATGTTTTGGCCGCGCGAAAATTGGGGCGAGAGCAAAGGGGGATGCCACGCATTTCACGAATGTGCATACCCCAGGGATAGTAGATTAAACGTTTGATAAGAATCCCGTATAATTCATAGCGGAACGATCGCGCCCCGAACTCGGGCCCCAGCAGCGAAGTTAGTTCCAACAACTGAGATCATAGCCGGGGTGGCGGGCGTCCGACTCTCCCGCGCTCCTTTTGACCCTTTCCCTCCCCTTCTACGGCCTGCCGCGCAGGCTGCTGAGATCACGCGATGGTTTGCTTTATATTTAAAATAATCGCGTGACTTCGAAAATGGCGGCCACCTTTGACCACATGCGATGGTGGTGGACAATTGCGATGAAAAAGACGTGGGCAGAATTTGCGGTAGTTATTTCACAGTTCGCATCACCTCCTAGAAAAAATCGAAATTAACTGCGTGGAAGTTGATCAGGTACAAATGTGCAAAGGAGAGAACAGTACACTACTAAAATCAAATCTACGTTGTATCGGCTCTTGCTCAAAATATTTAGTTTCTCAACTTGTAATTACGCCGATCAGATCAAGCCACTGATCCAACGTACACCGACAGGAAGATTGTCCTCTGTTGCATGCTTAGTGGGGAACCCCGTTAATACGACCACCTTCGGGCCATGGAAATTTGGTCGTATTAACGGGGTAGGGTCAAATTATGATGCAAAATGCTTTTAAACGACATTCTACTACAGTACATGTATACCTTTAACCCGCTAAAAATCAACCTTTTTGCAACCTTACAACGGCAATTCAATGCAACTGAACAATGTAACAGTAAACGAAACCGAGTAATGGAAGCAAAAGCACAAGTTTAAGTTGTTAGGAAAGCCGTTAATCGTGAGGGAGGATACGGGATGGAAATCCCATGCGTTTAGAAGTTTGCTGGACAGCCATGGAACGTTGATATGCTTAACAAATTATTAGACATTTCAAATAACCATCTGTGAGAAAAGAACAGGAAGTGGACTTGAAGAGAAAAGCCACAGTGGAAGGCAGCAGAAACAAGGAGGCAAAATAACTTTGAGAGCCTCAACGTGCTGCAAAGTTAAGTCTATCAGATCTTTTGTAGTACTGTATTAAAAAAATGCATCCTTTTTAATGAACACTACAATTTACCGGATGTCATGCTAACCACTAATACCTTTGGCTAAAAAACATTCAATATTATATTAATCCGTTATTATTATACATTGGTGTCACCAGCTCGATTTTGATTGGCTATAAGGACGCAGCTAAATCTTGCTTGCTGTTTCTCTTACGTCATACCTACAAACAATAGATTTTATATATGTAGAATTGACGTCATACCTACAGACAATAGTTTTATGCATGCAGAAGTGACGTCACCTAACACACTAACCAGCAGTTTGATCAGTTTTGTCATGGTAGAACTCAGCTCAGGAATATGAATAATAAAACAATTATTGAATTCGGTTTTCTCATGTTAGCGATAATTATCAAGGCCTCAGTTTGTGTTATCCGCCTCATGCTTCGGCTTCGGCAGATAACAAAAACTTTAACCTTGATAATTATCGCTAACATGCTCAACCTCATCCAATAATTGGTAATTGTTTGTCAGAGTGGGTTTGTTTTCATTCAGCAACCCCACCAAGCATTTTGACTGGTCGTATTAACAGCGTAATTTTATTAAGAGTGGTCGTTGGTCGTAACAACGGGGTGGTCGGATTAACGGGGTTTTCAGATAACAAAATGAGTGGGCTTTTGTTCGGGCCGCAAAAAAGTGGTTGTATTAACGGGCTGTATATAGGTTGAGTTTGAGAATATTCAGTTGCTAGTACTAATATGCTCATGATTCCGATTGTTGGGGCGATTGTCCAACGGTTGTTCGTACGCTTCGTACGTAATCACGTTAGTACGGTTAATCTTCGGGTCATGCGATCGAATGGCGATTAATAGGCCAAAAGGTAGCCACCGGTACCGCTTATCTTTGGGTACGTTGTTAGTAATACACGCCATTGGTAAGGGTAGTTTACTGGGCATATGGGTTAGTACTTTAGTACCAATGACAAGACTAAAAAGTACACAAAAGGCTCCTAAAACAGGCACCATATGAATATCTGTGTTCTTGATGTTAATCACATCGTCGTGATACTCGTTGCCACCCTTACCACATACGGCTGGTACTTTTCTACAGGTCACAGGTCATTGTTTTACCGGCCACTACAGAAAGTATCCTAAACATTAAAAGCTAACCTTAGGCATAAGATTAACGTTTATGCATGTTCAGGAGATTGTCCAATACAGAATATCGAGGTATCGTCGGCATACATAAAACAGGGACCCCGAACATACGGCAGATGGAAAGTCACTGATAAGTAATGTTTGATTTCTTTGAGAATTTTTTGGAATAATTTTCGGATTTTTTTTGGCTATTTTCTCCGCTTCTAAACATTTTTTCGACGTTTTCGTTCAGCAACATGCCGTTCACTTTCCGAATAGCGTGCTCGGCGGCTTCTTCGGTGTCGAAATGGACAAAACCATAACCTTTGGATATTCCGTCCCACGCCTATAGAGCCTGAACGATCGAATCGATGACAATCGATCTCAATTAATCGAATGATTAACAGCACTTATATTAACGTTAAAATTTTTTTTTTATTACGTCCTTGTTTCCTTCGTCGTCATTTTAGGCCTGTTCCAAACGTCGTGCTACTGCCGTGCCGAACTCAAATGAATTTGGCTTGGCAGTGGCACGACGATGGCACTGCAGCGGTTTCAAACCTCGAACCTAATACAGTCGCGCCAAATTCAAAAGACAAAACAAACCATCCATCCAGCGTTATAGTATGCAAATGATGCAAAATACATTAAATTAATTTATGAATTGAGTTCGGCGCAACAATAGCACGCCGTTTGAAACCAAGTCGTGCTACTGCCGTGCGGTACGGCAAGTCCTGCCGTGCTAAGTAGTCGTGCCGAACCTAAGTCAGCCGTGCCGCGCTTAATGGTTTCAAACGGCGTGCTACTGCCGTGCTTAAATCGAAAGGACAATTTCACTTGAGTTCGGCACGGCAGCAGCACGACGTTTGGAACAGGCCTTAGTTAATTTTTCTTTTTATGTAATTTCGGCTAGATTTTTTGACAATAATTATTTACGTCACCTTTTTTCCGAGGTATCCTGCTTCAGATTATCGCCCCTCTCAGAAAAACGATCAAAATTCATCGACGAAATCAAATTTATTGTATCATGGTCAAACTCAAATTAAATCGTCAAATCCAAGTTCAAAAAAATCAAAATAACAACGTGTTTTTTCAAGTCTTGTCCGGTGAAAGTGAACTAAAAGCTCACGAAGGTTAACTTCAATTCTTGATCTCTGCGCTCTTCTCCCTGGCGCTGTGCGCGCGCAATACCGACACGGCTTCTTGGGTCTTTGCAGCCAGGGCTTCACGTGACTCCAGCATGTGCAACAGCTCGGCATTATCGATCTCCAACAGCATTCCAGTTATTTTGCCAGCTTGGTCGGGGTGAGTGGATTGGATCAAGGGGTAGAGGCGTTCACCTATGATCTGTTTCTGTTCTTGAGGCGAGGCAGCAGCCAACATGCTGGGGTTAAGAGGCTCTTGTCCCTAAAAAAGGAGACAAATGATGTAGTTAGGTAAGCCTCTGATCTGTCATAACCTCTTATCTTAACTGTCACTAGACACAAGTTAAATAAACACTGAAATCTCCTATTCTCGGTTTTCACATGACGTCACGACCGCCATGTTGGTGCCCAAAACAAAGAAAAGGCGGCCATGTTGGTGCCCCGACCAAATCCTCCGGGAATTTAACTCTATTATTATGCAAACGCTTCCTTTTGTTTTCGTTGAAAAACATGGCTGTTGATCACGTGAGTGAAAACCAGCAATACGGGTAAACTACAACCAAAATAATTTGAGAAGACCTTACTTTCACAGCCCCTAAACTGAGATTCTACAGAATCAACCAGAGACAATAAATTGTTATTCAAATGTTATTCAACACTGTTCACCCTATTGTCAATTAACTTGTAGCCAAATAAAACCAGAAATAGCCTTATTCCTTTGACATACTATCGATCTCAGACGTACCGTTGATTTCAGCCAGCGGTTAAAAAATTCTAATCACGTGATAACATTTTTTGTGGCTCAGCGGGTTCGAAAATACTGAACTCGTGACGCTATTTTCTGTTCATCTCCCCAAAGAGAAAAACGCGAAACGATGTTGACGGCGAGTAAAACCGGCCGAAGCTATTACCGGTAACCCAGGAAAGGCCTTGTCCGCAGAATGAAATCAACCGTGAAGTGGACTAAAAAAAGCCCTTGTCCACGGACGTCTGAGATCGATAGTAATGTCTCAATCATCTGCTTTGCTGAGGAGACAGATCTAATACACCGCACTTACAGGTATGTGGATGGTTTGTTGAACCGGTTCTTGTGGCTGCATTGCAACAGCTCCAGGATGCCCCTGCGGCGGGTTGCGCACATTCTGTCCAAACTTAAAGGCAGGCCTCTGGCCCTGCAATCCTGGACCTCCTCGCACCTGAGTCGGTTGTCCCATGCCTGCCAGGCGCTGGCTTGGTCCTCCAGGTCCGCCAGGCTGTGGCTGCTGTCCAGGAACACCTCTGGGAGGAACTTGACGAATGCCCCTCGCACGAGGAACTCCAGCTCCAGGCATACCTTGCATTCCCGAAGGGCGAACCTGTTGCTGTTGCACTGGCTGCCAGCGTGGGCGGACCTGCTGCATTTGAGGTGTGAAGAAAGGACGCTGCCCAGCCTGTATAAGAAGTTAGATATAATTTTAACACATCCACGGTCAAAGAAGCAAAACTTTATCCAAAAACACTCAAGTGTACTCATAAGAGACCATGAAGCCCTCTTACACAGTACAAAAGTGTGTAACTAAATGACCATTTGATAACAATACTGTAAAAAAAAAAAATTACGAGTGTTGGCTGTAATCCACAGTAAATTTTTTAGCACATTTTCAAAACGAGGCGCAAGAATTTCGAAAAATAAAATAAAATAAAAACACAATCAGTTCCATCCTTGCCAGGCAAAACAGCGAGTTAACAAGCTTAGTCTAGTAAGTAAGGCTTAAGTTCACAAAATCCATTCTCAAGTTTTCATTTTTTGCAACATATCGCTATGCAAGATAACCAAAAAAGGCTTACCTGAGCCAATGGCTGCATGTAGAATGCTCCAGCTTGAGGAAATACCTGTCCCACTGGTTGGCCAGCTGCCTATAAAAATGTGGAAAAATATTCAGACCTTTCACTGTTGAAAAGGCATTTGACAAGGGAGATGAATTCAGGCAGATGAATTCAGATGAATTCAGCAGAGTCTGCAAGTTTTTGGAACCCCTTATTCCACTTCAAACCAGTGTAGGACACAACTTGGGTATCAAAGGTTCTGGTATATCATTTTTTGTTATTGTCTATTCACTATGCTTTTTGTTTCATGAACTAATATTTAGGAGTCTTTGTAATGGCTACGTTTTGACCGAAATCCCAGTGATACTTGCAAGTGTTGAGATTTTTTCAACGTAACCTGTGCACGATGTGTCTGTTGTGGTACACTGAGGTTAACTTCATTAGGCCACAAATTCAATGACTTGTGAGCTGCCCAAGCAAAATTAATGAAATAATTTCTAAGAAAGCAACATAATGCACTTTGCAACTTTTGAACATTTTAGTTTTTACCATAATTAAAGAAAAACGTTAATATATCATTGTCAAAGCAAAATCAGACCTAAACAGTTTTCAGGATGCACAGAGTATTTTTAATACCCAAGACACACTGTAAAAATTAATATCGTGAGCGAATTTTGCACAGGTGTTAGTGGTTTCCAGGTTGACAGGAATGCAACCCTTGTATGTGACCATCGTCATATAAAACAACGCATTAATTAAAGTCAGAGACATAATTTCTTCTCCTCCCTACTTTTATACTTGAAACCAGAAACCCATAAGGATTGAAACGTGTAACGGCCCCTTGTGTGCTGGGAAACAAGCTTCTGAATATTCAATTTGCTAAGTACCATATTTGGAACAACAAGAGCGAGGGGTTTCCAAATATGGTACTTAGCACTGAAACATTCAACCAATCAGTTCGCACTGAATATTCGGAAGCTGTGAACGCATGTTACACGTTTCAACCCTTATGGGTTTCTGTTGAAACCAGGGAAGACCTTTTTCATAACAGTGGCCCAAAAATAAGTTTGTTCACTTAATGCTCATAAGCCTTTCCAGCCAAAATTTAAATGAATATGTAAACCGAATTGGGAACAGTACATGTATGTCTAATTAAAATAAATAAATAAAAAACAAACATTAATGAAAGCAGTCCTGAGGACTAAATTTTGACAATGAGGATGTCAAAACAGTAAGGCTATACTCAATGTCAACCTAAAGATCAGTCATGTACGACTAACAAGCTTTTACTACCAAATGCAGGCACTAAAGTTAATTACATTGCTGCAAAAATTGCAAGTTCAGTGCACACAGGAGATCTGTTTTTGTACCCTCTTCCTGCTAATATGCTAGAATCAATACCTGCTGCATCCTTAAGCCAGCTATGCGCTGCATGTGTTGCGCAGCAAGCTGTGCTTTACGTTCCTCTTTGCGCTGCGCTAGGGCAACATATAGTGGCTTGGATACCAAAATCCTCCCATTCATCTCAGTGACTGCTTTAGTGGCTTCTTCAGGGGAAGAGAAGCATACAAACCCAAACCCTAAAATATGAAAAGAAATGAATATGTAAGACGCTAAACAAGTTTTATCTATCAACAGCATAAGTTTGTGTGAATAAAAAAAACCTTTCTGTGTCTTCATCCTGATGTTACAATCTCAATGACAACCTTACAAAAATACCCTTTATTACAAGAAACACTGGCTGCTCTGTTTCCGAGCTTGGTTGCCAACTCGGAAACTGGGGCGGGTAGTTGACAAGTTCATTGTCAAAAGGCCAATGAAATTTGCAACTTGATGACCTTTGGCAACTTCGCTCCGAAAGTCGGTATGAACTTGGCAACCAAGTTCACAGCAAACTTTGAAAGTACAATGTATTTGATACTAAGGTTAATAATAATAATTGGCAGTGCTAATCACCCTTGACTTGCAATATTGAGGACTGAATTGCGAAAGGGCGCAGCGCACGATATCGGGCTGAAAGCATACATGTACAATCATGGCAGAGGTGCGTAGTGTTTCAGAAAGTGAACTCTGTTCCTGGATGAAAGAATTCAAAGACCAGTTAGATCCTGAACATTATAAACAGGCCTATGACCACTGAGATCCAATGGATTTACCTCTTGCGTTAAATTAAAGCTTGTACGTGAGGACTTGCTGAATATCATTGTTCAATAAAGTGTTGCCTTTAGGCACAAAAACATTTTTGTCATAAATTATCAGCTTCATATGTTGAGAGAAGAGTCCCCACTTGTTATAAAACCTAGAGCAAGAATGAACTGCGAGCTCTAAGGAAAATCTGAATCTTCTAATGCTTCTAGGGAGGTAGGATGATTGAGCTTTCGATTTGATAAAATAATAATTTAGAACTTCTTGCCCACGGCGAGCTGCGTCTCCAAGCTCTTGCACAAAAATTTTCAGTTGGATTGCTAATTAATTCCTTACAGAATGTTGTTTGAGCTTTACAATTTTTACCTCAGAGCCCTTCAAAGGACTATTTTAATCCAAATGGTGACAACTGATTTCTTGCCTAGTGGCACATGAAACTTTTAACAAGCAATCAAATTTGCTTAAAGGGAAACTACGGTCTAGAAAAAGTTTCTCTAAATTACGAAAACGTTTCCCCAGGAATTTGAAAATAATTGCTATTTTGTCCAGTTCCCTGTTAAAATGTGACAAGAGCACTTTGAAGTTGCCTCTTTCGTGACTTGGAGAGCGCCATCTTAGATATGACGTGTTATGACATAGCAATAGTCAACAAACGTGTTCGACCTTGCCAAGTTCTTCGATCCCCGATCACTTTCTCATTTGTGTGACCTTTCTGCTTCGAGAAATTCAAACGTATGATGAACTATGGTTAACGGTCTTGTGTTTCAATAAGTAGTAGGCCATGTAGGCCACAAGTGCAACAGAAGCTCAAGTCACTAAATACTTCCAGATTTTCTAGTCAATTAAACTAGGCGGCAAAAATCAGCCAGAGCAAATTAAACAAGACAAAAACCTTGAACATGCGACAAAGAAACATTCGACACGCATACCTTTTTCACTTTCTTCCTTCAGCGACAGCCATCTTTGATGCTTCAGCAAACATATTTGTTGTTTGCTTTCACACGCGGAAGCGTTTCATTTAAAATAAGCCGATGAAACTTTCACATGTCCCTCAATACACGGAGCAAGGCTTTTGCACATCTACAATTACAGCTGTTTTGGTGTATGCTTTCAAGGGGGATGAAACTAGACACATGTCTAGACTTGAGAACACATGAGAAAAAACTGAAGCTTACACTGGAAAATTAAATTTAAAGAAAAGTTGGCCCGCAAAAATAAAACATGGATGGATTCCTCAAACGTAAAAGCCTGACTGCTATATTGTCTGTTTTACCAAGGAGGACTTAGTCCAATTGAGCGGTCAAGTATGACAATACAGGTAAAGAACTTTTGATTCAGAGAAACTTTTTCAAGACTGTACTTTCCCTTTAAGCACTCTGAATTTACCTTTAGAGTTGTCCTTATCATCCATCATGACTTTTGCACTGGTGATGGTACCATATGCACTGAACTCCTCTCGCAAACGGGCATCATCAATGGTATCATCCAAGTTCTTGACATACAAGTTAACACCTTGGTAACGATTGATGCGCTCAATCTTTTTTTTCTCAAACTGGGACTTGAGATCCATCTGTCTTTCAGCCTTCTTTTGAGCCCTGGCCGCATACAACTTTTGGCCATTCCACTCCTTGCCACACAGCTCATCCACTGCCTACAAAGATAAAATAAGTTTCTTTGTAAACACTGATCATCCTCATGGTAATCATTTCGAGTCTCCTCAGGTCATGCCACCCCGATTGGCATGCAAGATCATACCCCTTCTACCACTTACTGTACTTATTCGGCTACAAGCCCATCTCAGCTATAAGCCGAGACCCCAAACTTCTCACGCAAAAAATCAACTTGATTGACACAAATTGTAAATGCATAATACTCTGCTATGAGCTGAAACCCATTTTAGGTCTTGATGTTTATTATCCTTTGTCGCATAACTTTCTGCAAGTTAACTGGCACGAATTTAACTGCCTTCATATGCTTAACATAAAAAACAGAGGAAATGTATGAACATAGCAATACACCATGTCGGTTTTCCATATTTGAGAATCACATTGCGACCCAGTCTCTGTGCACTATCAGGAGGTAAACGCAATGAAAACCCTTAGCAATATTGAACACGTTTACAAGTGGTCACAAGTTTAAGAGTCGTTTGTTTGTGGAATTTGCGTAGCTGCCGTTCTCTCCAACCACATCGCTTTTTCCAATGTTTAACCCATTGACACCTAAACCGGCCTCAACCGGCCGCGCGCGATGACCCCTGAAATACCTAAACCGGCCTCAACCGGCCGTACAAAATGGCGTCTTGATCAGAGTCGATCTTAGGCCTCTACCCAGTCTCCCTTAGGAAATCTCTATTTTTTGTTGTTATGGAGATTTAGTAGGATAATTGACCAATCATTTGCCGTGTTGTGAGCATATTTTGACAGCTGATAAGATACCTCACAAGGGCTAGCTTTTTGCCCTTTCGACCGCGCGATCAAATTACGCGGAGACAACAGGCGATGCGCCCAATTACGCATCAAACAATGGGGATATTCATGCTTTTTTTTTTCGGATTCGGAGGATCTAGGGATCTAAGGGATCTTTTATGGTTTTCCTGTAAGAGGAGGGATACTAGAGACAACAATTTTGATTTAGATGACTTTAAAAGTGACGAAGAAGACGGTGAAAACCAAGCGACCGATGATAAACATGAAGCTCGCTGGAATGATCAGGTCGATAATATTCAAATTCCAGATTTCGTGGCAGCTACTGCTCTTTATTTCGTTTTAGATAATCGTAATGAATTAAATATTTTTCTTAGTTTTCATAGGAGATGATCTATGGGAATTAATGGTAAACGAAACGAGTAGGTATGCCTGTCAAAAACTCTTAAAATCCCCGAGCGCATTGCCCTTTTTTCATGCAGTAAGCCGCGCAGAATTAAAGGCCTTCGTAGCAATTAACGTCATAATGGGCATTGATTAGCTCCCGAATTTAGCTTTATATTGATCAACCGATGGATTTTTTGCAAATAACAAGTCTTTTTTTTTCCTAAAACAAATTTGTAATCGAAGGAATTTTCGCCTTCGGTATACCTCGGAAGATCGGTATCTTCAACAAATAAATCAATCCGATCGTGCGTTTATATATTCTGCAAATGCGAGAAAACTTCCAGCGATTTTCTCTGTTGTTTTTCTTGTGTTGTGTAAGTTATCTTTCAGTCAAAGTTTTCGAAAGAGCATTTTTGTACACAATTTGACCTTGTTTGTTCTCTCATGAAACATGATAGTGATCAATTAACTAAATTAATCTTGCGGTTTTGTGTATTTTGACAAGCAGAAAACACGTGGTGAAATTTTGTTCGGCAGTGGCGTTTTTTCCCTTTTTTTTGCACTTATAACTGCAAGAAAACAAAGCGATTGGAATAAATTTCAAACAATTTTTATCCATTGAGTGGTTAGACTTAACTGTAAATTGCATAAGGCATATTTTGAGTTATAATAAATATTTTTCAAGCGCTTTGTTTAGTTAGCGATCAAAAACTTTCTTGATTGCTTAACGCGCGCTGCTTCGAAAAATTCTACCTTTACATTTTCAGTTGAGCCTTAGGACGTGTTTTGAATCACTTTTTAGCAATATTTTTACATCATCTGGAAGTTCACTGTTTCTTCTTCAAGGTGAACTTAATTCTAGAACTCAGAATCATGTGTACATTTACTGCGCATGTGGTTTATTTTGAACGCTCGCTTTCCAATGCAAAACCTCGAAAATTTCCCAAGTTATCTTGCCCAACAAAACAGCGCACGCGAACGAATCATTGGGTTAATCTCCAGCTGGGATCAAATTTACAGGAAAGTGAAGATGAATCCCTTTGTGATAAGTTAGGCGCGCATTTGGGATACACATTCAGAAATTTGGTCACCTGCGCTCGCAAATAAGGCGCCGTTAGGCAGCAGCCTTCACCTCTACTTTGTTTGGCATGTTCTCTTTTCAGCATTGCTTGTACATTTTGAATGACATTTTTCTTTTCTCATTCAAATCAAAATGTCTTACACTTAATTTAACACTGGTTATTCCCAGAAATATGATACTAAAACAAATTCTAGAAGCTGACAATAACCAAATGCAATTCAAAGGATCCGATGAAAGTCAACACAGGGCTCACTAACATCAGGACCTCTACATTCTCACCACCTAAACAAGCTTTATCTCTTCAATAGCCATAGGCTGTGGTAAGTCACTTGCCTAGAGCTATTCCCAGTTTCATGAAGTAATGGAGAGTGGTTGAAGGACAATGACTCTAATTTTTAACTACAACCTACCTGTTGAGCCTCTTCAGGCGATTCATAGGAGACAAAACCAAACCCTTTTGAACGCCCAGAATCACCAACTACCACCTTCAGACTCAAAACCTTTCCAAACTTGTCAGCCAGTTCTTTGAATCTTTCTTCATCCATGTCTTCTCCAAAGTTCTTGACATAAACATTGGTGAACTTTTTGGGTAGGTTACCAAGCTTCTCCAGCCGTTCTCTACGGGACATCCATTTGGTAGCAAACCTACACACAAGAGAATTTTCAAAACGATAAAATCATTAGGTAATTCATTTATTTCAGTTTATCCATGTTGTACTGCCTCCAAAGGATGCATAAATTAATAGTCTACAGGGCTTGAAATTAATGAAAAAACCCAGTCAATTTTGCGACAAAATAGGAAAATTTAGTTGCAATTTTACAAATTTTAGTTACAAAATCACTGCTCTGCATTGTGTTGTCAGCGGTTTATCAAAACAAAATATGAGCCCACAAGACTTGTGGGTTAGAAACCACTGAAAATGGCAAATGATAGAAGGAATAAAGTTGTGCACCTAACATCGCAGCCAAATTACGCTTTCTTCAGACTGAAAGAAAATTCACAATGAGAAACAAATTTTAACATTTCTCAATTCATTTTAGCAAAAGTAGCAGCAAACTGGCAACTGGTAAGCTTTTTGTTTTGAAAGAGCAAAGGTGAAAACAAGTCAATTTGAAACTTTCCCAGACATTTTAGTCGCAAGGGAAAAAATTCAGTGGCGAATGCGACTGTAATAATTGGTCACAATTTCAAACCCTGATAGATCACTATTATTTTTAATGTGGTTGACTTACAATTTAACTTGTTAACAACAAGAAGCTAGCATTCGCATCGTCTTGAGTTATGTCGAATCTTGTTGGCATTACAATAGCATTACATTAGTGTTGCGTTGAACTGTGTTAACATTGTGTTTAATAGGACCTTTTAGAGTCATTTTTAGCAAAGGCAGTTCCAACTGAACAAAGACATGGAATGATGGCCTCAATTTTTCACTTTTGATGACCATACAATGAAATAATTAATTGAGTCTCTTTGATTAAGTTACAACAAAAAAAACCCTTTTCAGATAATGGGTAATGACAAATTCTTATCCCTCATGAAAGCAAAATTAATACCAGGTCTTCTCCATGATCAACCCTTCCCCTCCTGAAAGAGAGACCAGGCCCGGGTTGCTGGAAGCATAATTAGCGCTAACCAGCATTAAATACCATGGAAACCAATTAGTTTTGATACCTCTTAACCAATGGTTAGCACTAACCAGCATTAAATACCATGGCAACCAATTGGTTTTGATACCTCTTAACCAATGGTTAGCGCTAAAACTCGCCAAACTCCCAGGGGGAGGAAAAGGGTAGGATGCTCATTGTCTTGCTTAGGTGTGAATTTCGGCTTTTGGTCTCAGTGTGTTTTCGGCAACCATCATATGCAGCCTTGAAGCTCCTTTAGGGTTGCGCATGAAGAAATATAAAAAATATATCTTTAATGTGTTTTTAATAATTATGGAGCATCCCGATCCTTTATATGCAAAATCTCCCCCACCCTAACCAAACTGGAGGTGCTGTATGCGAATTCAATTGAATTCCAGATGCTGCCAACTGACCTAAGATGTTGCGTAAACCCTTCAAGAGCTTGGACATAAAATATTCATAAACCAAATAGCCAAGTGGTTACATCCTCACATTTGGTTTACAATCATGTTGTAATTTTTCTTTTTGATGATCAAAGTGGAGTGCTTTAGAACTAACTTGATAGCTATATGCAAATCCAGTGTAAAAAAAAATATTTTTTCACATTTTCGCAGGTTATCTCTGACCCAAGAAGGAATTTCGCAAAGACCGCCACACCCTATGGCCCAAGAAAGTTACAGCCATGTGACATTCACAAAATGATTGGGGTATGCTTATGTAGCAAACAGAGGGAAAAAAAATCTCACTTGGTATAGATGCTATGAAGTCTGCTGGAAAACGTTCAATGTAATTTTTACCACACAATAGCATGACAACGCTGAAATGCCGTGAAAATTTTTTTTATTCTTCCGTGATGGCGTAACAGTCCAACGTTTGGCTTTTCGCATTTCTCAATTTTCTTAGCACGTTACAAACAAGAAGACCAACAGACATCAAAATAACGTTACTTCCCTCCCTAAAGTTAAGAAGACACAGTAACGAACTAATTTGAACTTACACTTTCTTGTCGTTCAGCAACATGCCGTTCACTTTCCCAATAGCCTCCTCGGCGGCTTCTTCGGTGTCGAAATGGACAAAACCATAACCTTTGGATATTCCGTCTTCCGCCTGAGCAATCTTACAAGACAGGATATTCCCGAAAGCACTGAAAGTATCGTAAAGCGCCTTATTGTCGATGCTTTTGTCCAGATTCTTGATAAAGATGTTACCCACGCCGGATTTGCGAAGCGAAGGGTCGCGCTGCGACCACATGATTCGGCAAGGCCTTCCTTTGATTGGATCAAAATTCATTGTGTCTAGAGCTCTTTCGGCTACAGAAAGCAACAAAAGGCACCTTTCAGAGCTTGAACTTTAATTTTATAATCAATCGAACATGACAACAATTTTCTATAAGGCTACACTTACCAGCAGCCGGTTGCTGAAAGTTTACGTAAGCGTAACCCAACGAACGTCGAGTTACGATATCACGGCACACTCTGATCGATAAAACAGCGCCAACTGTGCTAAACTTCTCGAACAGCATCGCCTCGGTAACATCTGCTGCTAAGTCGCCAACGTAGAGAGACGCAACAGGATAGTTTGGAGCGCCAGGAGCAGGATTCATTTTCAATCTTCTGAAAGTTCACTTCGTTCTTCC
>NC_090896.1:3595548-3598048 GCF_036669925.1 Montipora capricornis
CAATATGGCCGCCGTGTGACAAGAGCGACTGGGTTAATGGAGGGGACAGTTTTCGACTGATTAACCCACTGACTGCTCAGGCACCCCAGGACGTCCCCAGGTGACGATTAAAATTATCTGGCGTTAGACAGAGTAAAATCTTTTAATTCTCTTTCCCAGGAGTCAATGGGTTATGATTTTAACACACAACTTTATTCAAAGAAATTATGTTACTTTATTTACACTTTCTACAAAAGTGCCACTATTGATTTTTGAAACAAGTGCAAAATTAATGAAACATAAAAACATTAGGCCTGCCACCCTAAATTGTATCCCAGCATGAGTGTAAAAATTCTTGCTATGTTTGCCTGTTCTTGATTCAAATAAAAAGACATTATACTCTTCTGAAAATCTGAGATTTACAAGAGACTTGGGCAGTTGGAGAATAGTTTTAGACCACAATGAGCTCTTGACCTTGAACAATTTTGAAAAACCTCTTCTCTTTATGCGAATCACCATCTACATTCAGGATCTGATGAACACTTGGATGCCCTCTTAAGTAGTTTTCCTCTTAATAGACCAATGATAATCCTGTTCTTAAAGCTGGACTAGCCCACAGTGGAGGTTAATACATGGAAAAAATCATATTTGAAAATACTCTCCAGACTATAACTCCACTCCATGTTCATATCCATCACAACCACAAGAGAAAACAAAAATGGCCCATTGAGTTCTATCACTTTTAATGCTCGTGGGACAGCTTCCTGCTTGGTTTAGAACATGGCGAATAAAAATATACAGAAAATATACAGTCTTTTGAAACATCAGCTGGATTGTTCTTCCTTTTCTTTGTATTTTTCTTCCAGTTCTTTCCAAGGATCTTCAACCATGGCACGACTGTAATAAGCTTCAACTCCGGGGGAACCATCGCTTCCTCTAAAGCCACCACTCTTCTGTGTAATAACAAAGAATATTACAGATTGTGGTTTGGCTTCTTGCAGCTTCTTCAATAACAGTGCAACACGCCTTACCGTGGCCACCGATCAGGATGTGTAAATTTGATTGACCATCATGCCTCTTTGCAAAGATCGCACAGTTGTAAGTTGAACACCATTGCATAGGTTGTTGAGTATTTATTTTAAAAGTAATTGTCAAATGTGAAAGTTTGTTGGGTGGCCACGGTAAGGCGTGTTGCACTGTAACTATTACCTTATATAATAAAAGTTACACATAGCTTTGTTTCCCTTAAACTCATTCATTCCTCAGGTGCCCTAGAATGCCCCCTCCTAATGGAGGGGAGCTCAAGCGCCGTAGGACACCCCAAGATGACGAGTAAAATCATCTCAGACTGGCGTCAAACATGGTAAAATCTGCTACCTGTAAGTCTCAGAGGTCAACGGGTTAAGAGCGATGTCCAGAGGTCACTTTCATCAAAATTAAATACTGAATTTTAATTTAATGGGTTTATGAGAGCTCAACTCGTATTTTTGTCAGCTAGGCGTAAGAAACTGGCTTGCGTGCATAAGATCTATATTTTCTGTCCAAAGGCACAAGACTCAAACAGAATGTGTAAGAATAATGGCATGTATCATTGACATGCTGTCTCAAATGCACATATATTCAGGTATCCACTTTGGGTTTGGACGTTACCACATAAGCAATGTGAGACATCGATAGTTTAATTAAGATCAAGAACATTAATTAAGCTCACAGTGCAACGCGCCTTACCGTGGCCATCCAACAACATTTGACAATTAAGTGTAAATACGTCAATTCAACAACCCATGCAACGGTTTTCAACTTACAACTGTGCGAACTTTGCAAGGAGGTGTGACTGTCAATGAAATTCACTCATCCTGATTGGCAGACAATTTGTAAAAAACTTTGTTGGGTGGCCACGGTAAGGCGTGTCGCACTGTAAATTCAGACAAGAGAAGTGTCAAGGTAAGATTGGGGTTGGTTTTGGCGGTTATTTGTTAAACTTCCTCTTTACTGGTTAACTTCATGTCTTCACCATATGCAAGGAAGGTGGAGCATACCTGCCAGATGGGGCAAATAGGTTCGCAGGGAACACTTAAATTTCACGTCAAATTAACTCTAAATTAATCCTAAATAAAGATTAGATTCAGGTCAAGGTTAGTTTTATATGTTGTATGAAGCTCTTTATCATCCCTCGCTGGCATATTGTCTGAACAGCTTCTCCTATTAATAATATATGATCATCCCATTTTTTATCTGCACCTCACTCTCCCCTTCGGGATGGTGTCAGATGAAAACACATATTTTGTCATCTCCCTTTAAAATATAAAATCGAAAGAGCTGTTATTTTGTAAGCTACTTTGGAAGTTAAAGTTGTGGACAAAAATGGAATGACTCTGATCACCTTAACTTCACGCACCTTATGTCTTCGTTGTGGTTGAAATCCCGTGGGTCGAAACCCTGATCTTGGTCCTTGCATTTGCCCCCCTTTTGGCTGAAACACTTGTTGTTGTCCCCAAGGAGGAGGGTTCTTACCAAAAGG
>NC_090896.1:3603048-3613048 GCF_036669925.1 Montipora capricornis
GTACAGGTATGTGGCTAATTACTATATCTGTCTACGAGTAAAAACGACACTCAAGCGAATTTTAAGCGTGGTGTACCACAGGCATCCCATCGTTAAATAGTACCCTTCACTCCCGCATTCTATACAAAAATTTGGGTTTATCAACGGAGCTGATAACGTAAATTCGCCACCGTACAGAGATTCTAAAAGCTGACGTTTCGAGCGTTAGCCCTTCGTCAGCGCGAATCGAGGAATTGTGGGATACGTCTAGTTTTTATATAGTAGAGTGCGAGCTACGCCATTGGTGGTAACATGGCAACGTGAAAAATAGGAATATATTAGTTAAATGAAAAGCGTTCGTTAATACCGTGAGGATTAAGGGTGCCGATTTGGAAGATGAAATTTTGTTCCAGATTCTTGCGGCTTTCCATCGCACCTAGATGTAGGGAAAGGCCGCAGATAGCCATGTGTTTTTTAGAGTGGTTAGGGAGATTAAAATGACGAGCGACTGGCTTAGATGCACATTTGTCATTCTTCTCAATATCTCGAAGGTGTTCGCGGAATCGGTCGCCTAGTCGTCCATCTGTCTCGCCAATGTATAATTTATTGCATAACGTACAGGTTATGCAATAAATGACATTTGCGGAGGTACATGTGAAACGATCGGTGATCTTAACAGATCGCTTAGGTCCCGATATCTTGCTAGTGATAAGAATAAAAAGACAAGTTTGCATCGTGAGCGTGCACATTTGAAAGCGCCGGGTTGCTCGTTAGTTTTGAGTGCACTTCTAACTAAAAAGTTGCCTACGTTCAGTTGTCGCGTTTGAATGAAATAAGTGGAGGTTGCGAAAAGATTCTACCAGTCTCGGGATCATTTTGGAGTAATTTAAAATTATTAAGACTGATACTTTTGACTGCGTGATTATGAGGATGGAAAGTGAGGGTGAATGGAATTCTGTCATTCTTATCTTTTTGTGACGTTTGTAGTCTGACTGTTGATGAAATTGTTGGGCGCGATGATGGCCCGCTTCGACCACAGAGACAGGGTAGCCACGTTTTTCGAAGAACTGGCACGTCTCCTCTGATTTGCTGGAAAAATCGGAGTCATCACTACATAGACATCGAAGTCTAAGAAATTGAGAATAAGGAATGGAGTTCTTGACATGTGACGGATGTGACGATGAATACAACAAATAACTGTGAGAATCTGTAGGTTTGTAGTGCACATTGGTACACAGCACGTTGCCACTAATAGAAACTTTGTTATCTAGGAAAGCCAATGAAGTTTCCGAAATTTCCCAGGTATATTTAAGAGCCGGATGAAAAGAATTGACGGAGGCTATAAATTGATCGAGTTCTTCTTTGCTGGATGAAATAGCGCCGATGCAGTCGTCGATGTAGCGACCGTAGAGTTCAGGTTTGGGGCCGTTGTACTGATTAAAAAATTGGTGTTCAACATATCCTTCAAAAAGATTGGCATAGCTAGGTCCCATGTAGGTTTCACATGTACCTCCGCAAATGTCATTTATTGCATAACCTGTACGTTATGCAATAAATTATACATTGGCGAGACAGGCAGACGACTAGGCGACCGATTCCGCGAACACCTTCGCGATGTTGAGAAGAATGACAAGGATGCATCTAAGCCAGTCGCGCGCTCAAAACTAACGAGCAACCCGGCACTTTCAAATGCGCGCGCTCAAGATGCAAAACTTGTCTTTTCATTGTTAACACTAGCAAGATATCGGGACCTAAGCGATCTGTTAAGATCACCGATCGTTTCACATGTACCTCCGCAAATGTCATTTATTGCATAACCTGCACGTTATGCAATAAATTATACATTGGCGAGACGGGTAGACGACTAGGCGACCGATTCCGCGAACACCTTCGCGATATTGAGAAGAATGACCAGGATGCATCTAAGCCAGTCGCTCGTCATTTTAATCTCCCTAGCCACTCCAAAAAACACATATCTATCTGCGGCCTTTCCCTACATCTAGGTGCTACGGAAAGCCGCAAGAATCTGGAACAAAATTTCATCTTCCAAATCGGCACCCTTAATCCTCACGGTATCAACGAACGCTTTTCATTTAACTAATATATTCCTATTTTTCACGTTGCCATGCTACCACCAATAGCGTAGCTCCTACTCTACTATAAAAACTAGACGTAACCCACAATTCCTCGATTCGCTCTGACGAAGGGCTAACGCTCGAAACGTCAGCTTTTAGAATTTCTGTACGGGTGGCGAATTTACATTATCAGCTCCGTTGATAAAACCAAATTTTTGTATACTACTTCCCCATCGACGCAGCACCACAATTTCTTTAGAAAATACCCCCTTCCCGCATTCTATAGTCTAGCAACTGTTAGAAATTGTTGACTGATTCCTGCAGTGTTCGGCGAATGGGAAGTGTACAGACTAAACTAAAGGTCGGGGCAAACGGCTTCAACATCCATTCGATTTCGAAAACAGCGATATTGACACCCCCCACCCTTTAAACAGTGTTGAAACATGTTGAATCGAAGTTCAATCAATGACTTTAAAAGCGTCAGTTTAAACATTGATTCAACGACCATTCAGCATTTCTCTTGTTATCGCGAGTGTTGAATGAAGTTGAAGCCGTTTGCGCCCCTCTTTCAACATTAGGGAGGTTAAGCAACGACAACGGCGACGGCAACGAGAACGTCACAAATTTGCATATACAGTAGGCAAAAACAATAGCTTTGCACGCCCTGCACGTGCCTTTTTCACTTTTGTCCATTTCTTTGCCGTCGTCAGCAAAACTGCAACGTGAAATAGCCAAATTTGAGGTTTTATGAACAAGTTAGCACTTGAGGATAAATTACCATTTTCTCCCCTAAATTAAGCGCCGTTCCTACCAATGTCATTTTTAAGGATATACCACACCCCTGTCATATTAAAAAGGTTGAAATAGTTACGAAGCGATTAAAATAAAGCGAATTTATATTTTGAGATGACGTTCTCGTTGCCGTCGCCGTTGTCGTTGCTTAAGCTCCCTATTGTTGGGTATGCGCGTGCGCACTAATCGGTCTCTCAATGACGTATCTATGTCAATATCCATTGTAACTTCCGCAGCTGCAGCGTGGGACGGAATACAGGGCCTCTCGTGAAGCTTTGTTGAATTAAGTATTGATGATGAGTTGAAACCATTTGCCCACCACAGCAGTCAACATCGTTCAAGCATATCGAACGGATGTCGTTTGCAGAGGCCTTAATTAAACACACAGACGCAACTCGTTGTACACCAGGTGCTTTCTTTTATGTCCCGCGATTCTTTTCGCTACTCTGCAATTACGTAATCAATACTACAGTTCTTTGCCTAAATTTGCAGTTTATAACAGGTTGCCTGTAATACCGAAATTAAAGGCATAATGACAGAAAACCTACTGTACCCTGTGTGGTATACAAGACAGGCTGTCAACTCATACCAAAGCTGTTCCGAATTGCATTCTTAACTTTTAAGGGAAAATGCAAATTCAGTAAACAATACGTGATCAATTTCACCTGGAAGCACGAGACATACCGAGTGCTCATATACATATTTTTTGTTTTTTTCTAACTTAAGCATTCGAACCCACAGCTGAGAAAGATTCAAAACAGAAACCACTGTCTGATTTGTACACGTTGTTATAGTTTTTTTTCTAGCGATGTCAAAAAGTATAGACAGTTCTTACAGGTATTTTGAATAGCCCACGATAATGCGTCTTTTAAACAGTATAACTTTTATTCCTTGAAATTTTTACATTAAAGAAGGATTTACCCTTTTTTCAACGGTTGCGATGATGCAAAAACTGGCATTTTGGTCACTGTCGATGTTTCATAGCAATTAACGTTGAAGGCAATCAAACTTGAGTGTACACAATTTGTCCGCTACTTACCTAAAGTAAGATTCTCCAACAAACCCTTAAATAATTGATGTTCAAAACAGATAGAATAGTTTGAAGTAATTGAAGATGGCAGACCGACGCCGTACATTTTAGACAGTTTACTGGGTTAATGTTTGACGATGTAAAAGAGTAAACGAAGGCCAAATAATCCTTTCACATGAATGAAAAAACAGGTTTTCTTCTTCGTTTTGATAAAGGCAAATTAGAAAACAAAACAGAAGCTTGATTGTCACTTTCTTAAGATCTGTATGCTGTTAGCTTTGTATTTGATGACAAATTTTTATCCATGTTTCATAACTTGACTAGAAATTTTTATTGCCAAGGAAAAAATTGGAACCTCTCTGGCGTCTAAAAACGATTAATTGGGTTTTTTGCAACTCAAAAATAATCTCCGTATGAAATGCCCCAGGCGAAAATTCGTTGTCATAGGAACGAGTTTTACGCCAATGTATGCAAAGAAATATCTACGCAGGAAAACTGTCTGTAGACAATACATTCAATATGCAGAATATATAGGAAACGCTTGCTTAAACGCGCTAAAATGCCATTACTTAATTCAAATTGTAAAACCGGGTCTATTTGCATACATTTTGTGAAATGCACGCAGATTGAAGATTATCCCGAACTTTGGCAAATTGGCGTTAAAATATCCAGTTGCCAATTATGTAAGATGTTTACAAAGAACGTGTTTTATTGAAAAAAAAGTTTTCTTGTTCTGCAGAACATCAAATACTTAAGGCGTAAAATACATTTTAAGATGTAGGTTTCTTGCTGTATCGGCAAAGCTGGTTCGAAATTCGAATGTAAAACGTCAATATCTGCATGCACATAAACAAACTAGTATAATAAGGCTTGGGTTAGATTAGGCAACAAAGTTGGCGTGAAAAGCTGGCTTTGCGGGATTCCTAAGGTGTTTAAATTTCAGGATGGGCAAGCTAGCTTACTGACAACAAAACCACGACTGTCTTATCAACTAGTTTTTGGTAGAGAAAAGTCGGTTTTTTTCCCTTTGAATGTCGTTACATCGTAGCCGGTAGACTTTTCCCTTGTTTGGGTTATAGACGAACGAAGAATACAATTTCTAGTCTAAATTACACCTCAGGCGGGTAATACACTCAAAATATGGATCGTTAAATCGTAAGGCCATCAGAAATATGCATACTGTGGATACAGACATGCGTGAAGCCAGTGTCTTGTCCTAATCTTCACCCTTCTTTCCTTGTGAAATGGATACAGCTGCAATCTTTTCTAGTATAAATAAAAGCATAAAAAAGCCCTGATATCTTGTCAAACTGTAAACTCATTCGTGTCAAAAAAAAATCGAGCCATAAAATATTCACACCGGTTGGCCTTAGGTTTGTTTTATTGAAAGGGCGTTGCTTATTAAGGGCGTCTTACAGCCACCCACAATTGTGTTTTCAGCGCAAGATGTTTTGGATTTTTATAAAATAAAACGATCCCGTTACTTTCTTGGTGTTCGTAGAGTTTTCTTCTTTCTTTCTCTTGAGGTTCTAATAGCAAATGTTGCACCTCTGTACAAATAAATTTCATTAATTAAACTTTCATCCCACAATAACAGGTGGCGTGAGGCTATCTAAACTAAAATCAGCTTGTCTGATTTAAGTTTGTAAAGCTACTTCCCAAATATCTTATCTATCTCCCGCTCAATTTCGGACGTGATTTGTCCGTTTTTTGCGTCAAACGAAAGCGACCGTCTCCTGACAGTGTTTCTGACAAGTTGTTCCGAAAATTAAACTTGTGGTCCAACTTGTGGCGCATTTACATTTAAAACTCTTTAAATATTTTCAGCGGACGTGCGTTAGAAATCAAAATAAACGATTTCCAAGAATTTTCTGATACACGAAGACAAACGCTGTCTAATCTGTAGTTTAGAAACGAAGAAATGACATTTCTATTTACAATTTTATCGAAAAATATCCTATGCATTGAAAAAATTCCTCAGTTGATGAAAACGATTGAAGTAGTACGAACGGCCGCAGAGATTCACTATTTGCGGACGCCAATAGGGATTCAAACTGACGCCCGTTTTCTATGTAAGCCTTTGTAAGTTGTGAAACAGATTTCCTCTTCGAAGTTTTTTAGCAACGTTGTGGAATAATCCGAGTAGCGTTCAAATGGTTCGAAGTCGTTTATCGGTCGGCACCAAGAACACTTATTACATCGCGGTCCATCGTGGATGAGCTGTTCTGTGGGCTCTTTCGCTTGGCTTGCAGTTAATAACCTTAACGCTAACTGATTCATTACAGAACCTACGATTGTGAGACCAAAAAAGATAAAGAGCATAGATATCCCCACATAAGTACCATCGTAACGAGTTTCGCGGGGATCTTGTAAGGCAACGTAGTCTCCAAAACCGATTGTAGTTACAGTTATAAAACAATAATATAGCGATTGAAAATACGACCACTTTTCGTAATAAGAGAATATAAATGCACCAGAACACACTGTGACTACCATGCAGAGCAATCCAAACAAAACCACCATATTTGCAGTGTTTGAGACTTCAGTGTTTTTCATTCCAAATTTTTTCTTAACTCGGCGAAACAAGTGGGCTAAAAACGTATTCAAACGCTCGCCGATCGACTGAAACATCGTCAGCGCCAAAGGAATACCAACAGCTGCATAGATCATGCAAAATATTTTCCCTCGGTCAGTCTTCGGCACCGTGTGCCCATAACCTTTAATAATAAAAACAGAACTTGAAGTTAGTACACGCTTATTTAAATATGTACATTGTGCAATATGATTTTCTTGACCTAAAGTTACGGACGAGTTTGTTCGCGTGGGAAACGCGTGCATCTTGTTTGTCACTTAACACAAATGTCCACCGGGATATCCCCTAGCTTAGTGTATCATAGCTTTGTATGACTCCGCGGAAATTGATTTAGGAAGTACTTTGAATAAGGTTTTGGAGAAATGCGGGCTTTTAAGTGTTAAAGTTATTTGTATGCAGCAAGAAACCCCGTTCCCCTTTTTCAAGTTGACATTTCCTCTCCATCGTGTGTTCGCTTTAATGTGTTTTCAATGATACGTCTCTTAACAGGTGACTGTCTTAGACGCGAGATCGCTTTAAGGGTCTTTCGCTCATAACACAGTATTAATTGTTGCCCATCTCTAACGTGTATTGTCCAATAATGGTAATTTTAGTTAAGATTTAAGTCTTTCCACGCGAAATAAACAGAGCATCTTGAAATCACTCACCAATAGTCGTAATAACTGTTGTAGCGAAGTACACGGACCCAGCAAAACTCCATTGATACAATTCGGCGTCAATATTCGCTTTATTGTCGAGGTATTTGAGCCAAAGGTCTATGTCTTCTTTGCTAATGTTATATTTTTTCGTCAGCCTCTGATGAATATTTTTCATATTATTGTGCGTTGCTTGGTCGACGTCGTATTCAAGAGCGCTGAATATGGCCGCGCCGACGAGCAAGTAAGACACACAGCAAATAGTGAGCAAGATCGTCCTTAAGTTTTGCGTCTTCATCTCGCTTCTTGGCTCATGTTTACCATCCACAAATCATTGGGTCTGGACCGTATTTTCTACTGCTGGAGTCGAAAAGAATATCAGTGTTTCGCGAGTGAGGCCCAAACCATCGTCGCTTGTTGTAAGATCTGATTGGCTATCCTTAGAAACTAATTTGAAGCAATTACAAATTTGAAGCTTATATTGTTGTAATGAAAAGATTTTGTGCTCCTCTCTCATAACCAGATGCTGTCACATTGTGGCACGCCCTTTCTAACACGTACGAATCTAAAACTAGTAATCTGCAATATCTGCGCTGGAAATTTGTATGATTGCCAGAGTGTCACTGAGCGCTTGAGCTCAATGCTTTGACATGTTCCTTTCGGAAACAGACTTTTGAATGAATAAGCATGATTTAATAGTATGCGGCATTTATGTAAGAAAGATACGTTTCCATGGATTCAAGTGCGATGATGTAATTTGACAATTTCACCACAAAATAATTTTCATGAATAGCTGGTCAAATTTCCAGCGCATTGTAAATACTAGGCGGCTTATAATAATCATAATAATTATTGGCATTCCCCCTCAAAAATCTCCACTTTGCATAAAATTAACATTTTTTAGTCAGCGATGTTGCTTCAGAGTTGACATTAATATTAGAAGCAATATGGCAAATGTTTGTTGTTTAAATTAAACAGAACATATTTTTTTCACCATATGGAGAAGTAAGAATTTAATATTAATTCGTGCTGTTGTATCAGCGCTGACAATTTCACATTTCACTCTAAATAAAAAAAAGGATTTTCACGCTGCGCAAAGAAAATTTGTTTTCATTTTCATTCTGGTAACACGATTTCCCTCTCACGCCATGAAACGACAATTTTAAAGCTTTTTCTGTCTATTCCAAATTAAGACTATAAAGAGCCGATGAGAAGTGGTGTGGTCTGTCTTGGTATGTCCAAAATGTTTTTTTCCCGAGCAACTTTGGATTTATCTGAAAAGAAAGCTTGCCTGATGACAAGTTTACATCTAGCTAATGATCCATTACTTCTAGCGCAACGAGTTGGTTTACGAATTAAAGTGGCAAAATTTGAGAATTTGGCCAATGTGTCATGGAAAATGTATATAACAACAAAGGCAAACACGCGATTATCTGATCTTGACTTGATGGTATTTATGAAAATTTATGTTTATCCTTGGTTAGAGCAAAGTTTGTAGAGTCGCACGAAATTAAGATTCGTACCTGCTGATCGAAAGCGAGTAAATATCCATTTATGGTATCAATTCAACTCGATAACCGCACGAACGTCAATGAATTCAATTACCATTCGCACGAACGTGCACGAACGAAAACGAGCGCCGCACGATCCCACACAATATAAGAAAAAACATTTTTCACAAGTAAACATAACAAGTCTCCAATCAAACACAAACCGGCAAATCTAAACAAGAAAGCCATTTATGGGTAAACGAAACAAAAATCCGATAACCGCACGAACGTCTACGAAGTCCAACAGATACCCAAAAAAAAGTTCACAAATACAAACGAACGCGATTCGAAGCCAAAGGACATAAAAAATACATTTTAACCTGTGATGTTCACAAGATGTAACAAATGACCGGGGAAGCCATTTATGGTTACAGGGCGAACATGGATAACCGCACGAACACCTACGAAATTTAGCCAACATCCACATGCCATGGTTCAGAGTAAATACAAAAAATGCGCTCGCCGAATAGAAACGAGCGCAAAACGAACCCAGAAAATGTGAATAATACAATTTCACTCGTAATCACAAGTGTATTATATAATTCACCAGCTGTAATCAAGTGAATAAACACGAAAGCTGTTAATGAAACAATTCCTGACTGGATACAAATTTAAAAGCCCACGCCGAACCTTTTCCGAATAAGGTCGGAAATTACACAAGCCGTCCCGAGTGAATTGATTCTCTTATTGTGGATAACAGCCGTACTTTGCCATACAGGCGACATGCGAATGGCTAAAAAATTATTTATTACCACCGATGTATGCGAAAGTCGCGGAGTAATGAATGACACCACACGACTGGATACAAATGAAAAGGAGTGAGGCCAAATAAGTCGCATGCGACGAAAACTGTTATGGTTGGAAAGTTTTCAAAAAACGTCTTAGAATGGAAAGTCGGTCTAGAAGAAAAGTAGGAAATAAATAGGATAGAGAGGTTATTTTCAAGGGATGTCTTCGTGAAATTAGGGTTCCCAGACCTGTTTAAACAAATAAACGTGAAAATTAGGATGATAAGAGAATGAAAAGAAAGGCTTATACGCTGATTATTTCCAGATTTCTTATTTTTTTTTTATTCTTTACGACCTTATTACACTTATTTCACTAAATGGAACCGAATATAAAAGATACACTTGTATGCTTTGCTTATTAAAAATACCGAGCCTAAAAGCAAAGGGAAAAAACGAAATTAGGCATACTAATTAACCAAACGCGATGTTTTCCTCTAGACGGTTCTTTTTAATTGTGCTGTGTTATGCGGGAAAACGTCCAATTTTGTGTTTTGAATTTGTAAATTCTTGCGGCAACATTTAGTGCAAACGCTTTTGTCAAACAAATTGAGATAATTT
>NC_090896.1:3623048-3658048 GCF_036669925.1 Montipora capricornis
CCGGAAGAAGATCGAAGGATCCAAGCAGCTACAAAAGCCTATGGTGCTCTATATAAGCGTCTCTGGTCACGCCATGACATCCGGCTCTCAACGAAGATCAAAGTGTATAATGTTGCTGTCCTCCCATGTCTGCTGTACTCTGTTGAATCTATGACCCTCTACCGGAAACAAAACCGAAAGCTCACCATAATCCAGACTCCACACCTCCGACAACTGCTGCGTATTAAGGACGTTCGCGCCAATTGTTTCTGCGCATCCTTACTGCGCACGCAAATGCACTCGCCACGTCATACACGAGCGCGCGCGCTAAGAGAAATGATAGGGCAAAAGGCCATTGCTATAGCTTTGCCTGGATTTAACGGTCTTGGATGTTTGGTGACCCCTATTTTTCTTTCCAGAAATGGATTTTATTTACAATTATCTCCACGTTGTCCAAAAATGAACAAAAAATCAAAGTGGGAAGTTAAAAAAAAATTCAAGATTTCTGCTCACGGGACATCAAATCCTGCCATCTTGCGGCTGCAAGGCGCGTGAAACTGTGGTCGCTAAATGCGAACTTGATCTTTAAGGAACCTCACCAGTTGACTAAATTCACTTAATAAGTCCACTTAAACAATATTTGGCAGAGAAGATTTCACTTCAAAGATTTAATTGCTATATATTTGGGTTTACAGACACTGGCCTTATTCGCTAACGAAGCCCGATTTTGTCACATTTTGGGTGTTTTTCCGGGCATGTTCTCTCCAAAACGAAGTCGGTGACCCCCCATTTTTTTTTTACATTTCTGACATAACTAACTCATCATCTTACAGTGGTAAAAGTTTCAGAAAAAGATCAATGTTGAAAATTTTTCGCGCGAACGTCCTTAAGTGGCAGGATAAAGTGCCAGACGTAGAAGTCCTGAATCAAGTTGGTACCGATAGCGTGGAAGCCCTTATAACAGCCTTTCAGTTACGAGCAGCTCGCAATAAGTGTTTTCAAATCTCTGAATAACCCTTATCCTGAGAGTTTAAAGAACCTTTTCAAACCAACCTCCAGGATTCATTCCTATAACGTACGAGGTGCCTCAAACAGTGTTTTTGTAGTTACATAGGCCCCGTACTGAAGCTGTTAAGCAAGCTTTTAGCTATAGGGGGCAGGCATGTGGAATGGCCTAGAAAATGAGCTAAATGAGGAGACAAATCTCAACTCTTTCAAGTCTGCCCTGGCTTTGAACCGGGGATTGCCTTGAGGTAGTTGTGATATAACCTATTTTAGTTATATAATATACATTCTGCGTTGATTTTGTTTTTGTGTAATTAATGATAGGATAGTTTTCTTAATATATAGATAAGTTTTTTTAGTATTAGTGTACTTGGCTTTAAAATTTGTTATTTAAACAGCTAACTGGGAGAGCATTTTTAGTGAAGTGATACCGTAAATAAAGCTTGATACTACTACTACTACTACTACTACTACTACTACTGCTGCTACTACTACTACTACTACTACTACTACTACTACTACTACTACTACTACTACTACTACTACTACTACTACTACTACTACTACTATTACTACTACTACTACTACTACTACTACTACTGCTGCTACTACTACTACTACTCGATGGGCTGGACACGTGAGGAGGATGCCAGATGAACATATACCCAAACTGCCGCTCTGCTCTATGGAGAGCTGCAACAGGAAAAAAGGAAACCTGGGGAACAAAAGCTGAGATTCAAGGATATATTAAAACGCCACCTGAAGATGAGTGGAGTGGACGTTGCCCACTGTGACGAACAGAGCCAGAGTGGAAGATAGCAGATGAAGTGACTACGAAAAGGCACACAAAGAAGACACTGTTCCGGATCATGATAACTTTCCTTGTGACAGCTGTGGACGCCGCTGCCGCTCAATTGCGGCCCTAATGGCCCACAAACGAACCTGCCGAACAAACGAAATGTAACTAACTACTCACATCTACAAGTCATCATCGATATATCGATGGACTACCGCACCGGATGGATAAGTCTATGGATACAGAAACCGATAAGATGATACGAAACATTAAGAAGATGTGTTGAGATGAGTGAGACAGAGCTTGAGGGAAGGTAAAGGTTTCTTCAACCCTTTTGTAAGGGGTTGATAAGGTCGAGTGTATATCAGCAACCTATGTAAAATAAGGAACACAAATTTAAAGTAGGTAGAAACGGATTCCCCACCCACCCCCACCCCAACCTGAGAATGGATTTTACCGGCAACATATGCACTTATCAAAACTCTCCATAATCATTATTTGCCGAAGAGTGTCTTGCGAACGCGGGATTAGTATTGCATAGATTTGACCTTTCATTGGTTACCTTTTCAAATCTTGCTCCAGTTGCTGTTTGGATATTTCAAGTTTATCCTTTGTCTCTTGATTCATTTCCTCAAAAACCTTCCTAGTGCGTAAAATAAACCAAGAATGATAAGTAGGGATATACGATTCCCACTTGTTACCAGTTTGAAACGTTACCCTTGTCCTTACTTTTCGTTTGAAAGTATTGATCGGCAGGATTGGTCATTAGCCCATTCACAAGCAGAAGTGCTAAGATAAGTACATTCAAATCTTAGCAATTTAGTGAAATTGCATTCATTTTAATTTAAAACAACGTTGAGTGCTCAGCTATCAGGGACCGGTTTCTCGAAACTTGTAAAGCCGAGCTAACGGTTCCGAGGTATCCACATCTGTAGGTTTCCGCCTATGGTATTTAACGGTAACCATACTTCGTGCAACCTGGGCCGGACGTATTCCTCAGCTAACAGCTACTTTGGTGTGAAATATAAAGTCGGTATTAAATACATTCGCATGGTTTTGAACATGCATTTTAAATATGGTTTTCAGTTGTCATAATGCAGTTGAACTGACCCGAAATTACGCTAAATCTCGACAGTACCGAATTTACAGTACGATGTGTTATCCAGCAAAGACCCAGGCAAAACTGAATGCTTACAAGGTGGACTTGAGCTCCTCATGTGTCAGACCAAATTCAAACTTGTTGTTAACTTCATCTAAGAGAAAGAAAATGAAGCAGTTATTCCCTTGTTCATCCTTCAGTATGGGGTTTCTCTCCTCCCAGATATAACTTCACGGCCACACCCGTTTTCGCAACAAAGAGGGGATTAACGTGACGTCGCGGAAGTCATATTGGTGTTCCCAAACAAAGACACGACCTCAAACTGATCCTTTGGAACTTAGGGTGGATCAAACCAGTTCCAACAAATCCAGACACTGCCCTAATACAAGGACTAACTCTATAACCCCTTTTTCATGTAACGGTAATGTTATTGCTACGGAGCGAGCAAAGCGAGCGAGCAGCAACATAATCTGGATCTAAAGTAAACTATATAACCTGCGACGAATTCTCGAATTCACCACTTTTTAACGGAACGAATAAGTTTAACCAGAATGCATTGCATTTAACCAGAATGCGCTGCGCTATGAACAACGTAAAAACCTAGTTTACCAGTTATAAATGCTGCCGAGGGGAAGGGAGATGTTCAAGTATACTTGCGGTAATTTAATTATAATGGTTAGTGCGTGGAATTGAGGGGAGATTGTCAAAGGTCTTGAGCAAGGACAAAACAAACAAGACCCTCATCTAGACCCCACGCGAGAAAAAAAGAAAACAGTTCGAGGATGCCAGCATAGTTTTAATAAGCGCCAAGTGCCCATGATTCACGTGACCGATTGAAATTATACACTTTGCCCTTGAGTAGAATCTGAATCATAAGTAGATACATTGTAGATGGATAGATAGATTTAACAAACTGATGTCAGTTTTCCAACTTTTCTTTTTAAACACGAGAAGAACGCGAGACAAAAATGCGAGAAACTTCAATATGACGCGAGCAATATCGCGTTAATTTTCTTGATGAGTACCATGGCAGATCAGTTTTAAGTTACAATTTCGTTTCTTTCTGCATACAATTTAGACATATCAGGGATCTTTCGATTCCCGCGGTCTGGTGCAAAGGGAGATTGTAGTGTCTTGCTTTCTCACTTTACATCGTGCACGAATTTCACTGAGACCAGTGGCTTATCAGTCAGAGTTTTGTATTTTCTTTCCGTTTACATTTTCTCTTGAAAGGGGGTAGTCCGGGTCAAATTTCGGCACATTGACGATACTTTCATTCCCTCAACAAACTAAAATAACGCCCACTGACTTCAATACATCGTTACTGTGGTTATCAACGATAAATGTGGTCACTTCAACGAAATGTACTGCAGCATTATTATCTATAATTATACATTGGTGTCACCAGCTCGATTTTGATTAGCTATAAGCACGCAGCTAATTTGCTTGCTCTGTTTCTCTTACGTCATACCTACAGACAATAGATTTTATATATGTAGAATTGACGTCTTACCTACAGAAAATAGTTTTATGCATGCAGAAGTGACGTCACCTAACACACAAACCAGCAGAGAAGAGGAAAGAAGACTCAGCCAGCCGGAGAAACATTCTTTGATTTGCCGCTCATCCAAAGAAATGGATGAGTCAGTCCTCTTGCCAAATAAAACAATTATTGGATTCGGTTTTCGCATGATAGCGATAATTACCAATGCCTCAGTTTGTGTTATTTGCGTCAGCCTTCGGCTGCGGCAGATAACACAAACTTTGGCCTTGATATATACCGCTATCACGCGAAAACCGAATCCAATAATTGTCAATTATATACACTAGCTGTACCATATAAAACACCAATTTTTGTTCAGTGAAATTCACTCATTATTGTAACATAGTATGACAGATCACGAAAGCAACGGGAAAGCCATCTAAAACCGCCTAGCCTGCATAGCTGGCGGTATTGTTGGCAAGGAGAATGGGGTGGGGCGCTGTCTCCCCATTCTCCGCGCGGCATTTGCCTCTCGCGCCAACAATACCGCCAGCTACACAGGCTAAAAACCGTCTATTATTTTGCCTTCAAAAGAATATCCTAGAGTTGAACCCCATTTTATTGCTGTAAAGTAATCATCAGGCTAAGATAAAACTCTCTGCGAGGTTCAAACCCATTTTCTGACGCAGTTTTAGAATCAATTAAATTTCCCAATTGTGAAGTTAGCTCCGAATCCGATTCAGAGAATTTTAAACTTTGCAAAACTGTTCGACTTAGCCTGCTGATTGCTTTCCAGCGATAACAATTGGGGTCCTCGAGTTCGTTTCCGATACTGAAATAAGCAGTTAAAGGCGAAATCTATTGTAGGGTGCTTTTAAACCAGGGGTACCCAACCACGAATTTCAACTTAAAGCCTCAGATGGTCGTTTCTCTGAGCTGAGTTCCTTGTAAAGGAAAAAGACGGTTTGAAGACATATTTTTTCAGCTAGGAAAATTTGATCTGCAAGCGATCAAGCATCGTGATCGCCTCAAAAGATTATTCGATCAAGGGAAAATCCCAAGTGGAACCTACAACAAGGCTAGAACAAAAGTTGCGCATATGGTAAACAAAGCCAAGTCGCTGGCAATTGAAAAAAGCTCAGTCCTAGTGGCAAGGAGAAATCAATGCAAAACAAAATGAGGGATTCTCGTGATTCAGCAAACAAATTTAACAAGCATTTTGTCTCCATCGCATCATCTATTGTTGACAATAATCAATCTCTTAATCCCGAGGTATCACACATTACGAACTTTGTGAACGTCAGGAAACCATCTACGACAAACTTTGAAATTCCACTTCTCGATGTGATTTCGTTAGATAAGTTGATTAAATCGCTCCCCACTAATGTTGCTAGGGGTGTCGATGGAATAAGCGCGTCATTACTGAAGCTCATCTCTCCATCTATTTTTGAAAGTATTTTTTTTAATTGTAGCATTTAGTCTTATATCTGTCCTTCTGCTCTTAAACTAGCACGTGTAACGCCTGTTCACAAATCTGGAATAGCTTTTGATCCGAACAATTTTCGTCCGATCTCCCTTCTTCCAATTATTTCTAAGCTACTCGAAAGTCACATATGCATCCAATTAATGCTGTATTTCCGCTCAGATAACCTTATTGTCTCAACGCAATCTGGGTTTCGACCTCATCAGTCAACTGAGTCTATGTTGATTAAAATGACCGACGACTCAGACGTATGGTTGCTCTTCTTCAACACTACTTTGGTTCAGAAGCTATCTATCAACCGCCGCCAATGCGTAAATATCGCAGGTTCTGCATCTGATACCGAAGTATTGCTTTCTGGTGTTCCACAGGGCTCAATTTTAGGCCCTGTCCTCTTCCTTCCTTTTGTCAACGACCTACCCCTTTCCTGGAAGAATAGAAATGGCTTATTTGCTGACGATGCTACTTTTTATGCTATTGCCACATCTCCGACCGATGTTTAGTTACAACTTCAACAGGATCTTTCTAATATGGAGGCATGGACTTAAGATCATGGTATGGTAGCTCACACGGAAAAGACAAAGTATATGGTCATTGGTACTCGACAGAAGTTGTCCCGCTGTGAAGAATGTGCACTGTCATTGTGGCTGGATGGTACTGAGGCAACTTGAACAAACTGAAGAGGAACGTCTCTTGGGCCTGATAATTGACCCCTCCCTTTCTTGGTCATCTCATGTGACCAAACTTAGAAAAAAAACTTTTAAAGCGCGTCAGTTGCTGTTCTCAGGCCCGCATTAAAATATTCTTGCCAGTCAAATATCGTATAATTTCATTTAATGCTAGTATCAAACCTATTCTTGAGTATTGTGTGTCTGTTTGGGGAAATTGTTATGCAAGACTGTTGAACGACATTTTTATAGTTCAAAAACGATGTGCGCGTATTATTCTTAATGCTCCTTCTCAATCTAGAACTTTGCCATGGCTACCCATCAACTATTTATGTATAGAAAGGCGACTATGTTTAAAAAAATTCTTTAGGAACGTGCACCGGATTACTTGATCCAGAAACTCTCATCTTTCAATATAGTAAGCCATTTGATACATGGTCTCGGTTACCTTATCGCCTTCCTCTTCCACATACCAATAGCATGAAACGTATGTTCTTTTATAATGCTATTAAACTCTAGAATGATGCTACCAGCAATAGAGACTTTGTCTGCTTTTCAAGTGCAAAAAAATTCAGAACAAGTTACTTTGATTTAATAAAGTGCAAATTTACGCCTGACATCTTCAATATTGGCAGAGGTAATTAGCTTATTCGGCGACATTTTTAGTCTTCTAGTTTTAGTTTAATAGGGCCATAAGGGAGAGTACAGTTTTTTTCTACTGTAATTATGCACCCTATAAATAAAGTGTTCTGAAAGTGTACTGATCTATTCGGCCTTCGTAGCTGAAACCTAAAGTGTGAGAAAGTTTTAGTGAATAAAATATTTGTATCAGAAATTGATAGCTGAAAGTTACCTACCACGAACTTCCCTGCGAACTGTTTGCTTGCGGAAAATGCTAGAGGACCTTTTAGTGCCAAAAATGGCGAAAATAGCCTTTCCGGGTCACTGTTCTCTCGGTTGCGAATCGTTTAGGCGATGTTTTAGTAGCATGATTGCTTTACACGAACCTCGAAAATTCTAGGGGATCGCGAAGCGAAGGATTCCAAATTTATAGGAAACAGTTCCTCCGAACAGATATTTCGCGAAATCTTCCGTTGGGTTCCCCTGATAACCTCTTGCTTGCTTGTTGCCGTGGTAACATGCTACGTCACAAAATTGAGCCCATTTTACATGGTATCAATCATAACATAGCGGCTTGGTGATTAAGTTTTCTAGAGTCAATCCTTTAATCCAGTTCTTGAAAGTGTTGAAACTTGAAACGGGTTGGGGCCTCACAATACTCTTTTCTTTTGCAAATTATTTCGTTGCTTTTGATTAAAAACATGGCGGTCGATCACCCGAATGAAAACCAAAAGTTGGCCTACAAGAAGAAACGAAATCTTTTTCACAAAAAAATACAATTAAACTGTAATTTTGATGTAAAGGCGTTTCATCGAACTGTGGTTGAAAGATAAACAGGTGTCACAAGCTCTGAATCACTCACTATCCTATCTGTAAAAGTCACTCTCACTGATGACCAATCACAAGTTGACGAAATCTCTGGATTTCGTCGGAGCTTTTAGCATTTTTCAGGAGGCCATGTTGAATCCTACAAAATGAAAACATTTAATACTGCCGCTCTGTGAGAGCACTAACCTTTTGCGCGTTTGTTTTCCATCTCTAACTGGTGAAACGTTGTAGTTAGTTCTTGCAAAACACCGTCCTCCCTTGAAACTGTAAATGGGGAGAACGTTTTTGCTCAGTACGTTTAATTAGTTCGGGTACTTTTTCCTCTGGGGAGAATATATATCCTAATTTCTCCCTGTGAGATATGCACGGTCATCATGTCAGCTGCGTAAATTTCTCTGGCGGCATCGAGCGTGGTTGATCAAGCCAATTCTAAATGCACACACTTGTGGGTATTGAGCAAGATGCTAAGCCTTTCGTTGCTCCCTCTTAATAATTCCCTATGGTTATTTTCAAAGTTTCTTTGTGCCTGTCGTGTTGGAGGACGCCATGAGTTCTGCTTTTGGCATTGCGTTCCAGGTTTTCAGAACTTATTGCGATAACCACAAGCACAAGTGATATACACATCTGTATCTTTAGTCGTGTCAGTTTATTCTAGCAAAAATATAGCTTTGCGTAAAGCACTAGTACTTTTACGCTGGTTGTTTAGCTTCTTCGTTGGCAACAAGTTTATGGATAAGTGGGGAAATAGTCAATGCTTTATGGGCAATGCAGTACAAAACCAACCGTCATTTTTTACACACTCCGCTTGTTTACTCCAATGTTCAATTTCCTGCTGCACATTCTCTTCCGTCTAAAATTAAATAATAATGAAAATCACAGCTATGAAGATAATAGTGTAATATTCCTCCCTAGGTATTGCTATACATGAGATGCAAATAAGGTGTGGCGAAAGACGCTCTGGCCTGGGAAGAGCCCAGAGACGGGCGAAAATGAAGGTACATGATACCACCCGACTTACTAGAGGGAGGGAGGGTGGGAGGACAAAACATGACCACCAGCGTTCACGGCCTCAACTTGAGTGACAGGGTGTGGCACAAAACACTCCGTTATATACTAAATTACTACAATCCCAAGGGAGTTAATTACCAATGAAAATCTGAGTTTGCATAGTAACTATAATGATCACGATAATGAGGTTGACGGTTATTTGATGATGATGAAATAAGACTTGGAAAGATTATTGCAATTATCATAAGCGTCGCCAGGGTTGTACCTAAGGAAATTGCATGAAGGTTGAAAAGTTAAGTAAGCCGGCTGATAGAAGGTGCGGGGAGTCTCCCCTGGGAAATTTTGAATTTGATTTGGTACCCTCTGGTGTAATCTGAGGCCTCTGAGATACAAAAAGCAACAAGACGCTTTTATACAAAATCATTATTTTCGATGACCTTTGGTCGAATAAAGAAACAGAGTCTTCCTCCCACGTGTACTGGTTACGACATCTTGTTCCCCTCTTTAGCAACGCCTCGAATGCGGGGCTCCCAAGCCTCGCGAAAACAAAATTATGGCGAAAGAAAAAACGGTATACAAGGGCTCGAAACAATATTTCATTTGAATCAGTTAACTTCTCTTAGAGCTACCAAAACTTGAGGTAGGCGGAAATCATTTTAGTCGAATCTTTTCAGTTCGACTATATATTCAATATCAATTGATAGCAAGTGATTCACCTCAGAATCGTTCGTTTCCCTTTTCATACCAAACGATCACTGGCCAAAATCCAGATTGCCTCAGACTCAGCCGACGAATTTCGCCAGCAGAGGGCGCTTAACGATAACCCTGAGTCGCAAGCAAGCCTAAAAATTTTCAGGCGTTAAACGAGTTTCGAATCCATGACCACGAGAACACACTAAGCTGCCCTACCAACTGAACTTTCAAGCCAGGTGGAGCCGTCCAATTGCGACTGAGTAAAAGTTACATCCCATGAAAGGTGAATGAAATGATTTTGGAACATATGAAATTTATATATTGAATTGCGCAATGATGGACCACAGGAAGCCCAAGCTCTGTATACGATTTATAAACCTTTGAAAGGCCATTTAACTTTCATTCTGGCCACAGTTGTTCAAAACGCTATCCACTGGATAAATTGGTTTCGCTTTGACTTATCCACTGGATAGTGATTTATCCGGTGGATAGCGCTATCAATCGTTTAACAACGGGGGGCCTGTGAAATAAGCTACTATCTAACAGTCTGTGCAATGATTTATTTCCTCCCGTAACCATGAGTAAGTACACATCTAAGTAAGGGTGTGTACGAAAAACTTGGACAACGTTTACCGTGAAGTATAATTTATTCTACACTCTGGATAGTGACCTATCCACTGGACAGAGTTATGGTCCTGACATCGATGTGAGAACGATACCACCTGGCGACGACTTATCAATTTTCCCACCAAACTTCCTTCCCCTTCAAAACCAGGTTTGTTCCAAGAAAGTTTGCACACATTTCCAAGCTCAAAGGCTTTGGCTAATGGAGAAGGGATTAAAACAACACTAAGTTATATTTTTACTCGTTCTTCACTTAGCCGTCGTCATCATTTAGTAGGTATCTGTATATGCTATGTTTTTTAGCTGTAAATGTAATGTCTCGAAGATATTAGCTCCTGTAGTTATTCGGAAAAAGCTTATGACTGTATGTATGTTACCTTTAGGAGGGCGCATGCGCACACTTTGTAATCTGCGACTCCAGTGCTTACCATATGACAGATAAAATGACTTTTCTCTTGAATATATAAGCTATCTAATTCTTACGCTATATTCACAAGGGCGGTTTGGAGCAGTGAGTAGGCGTCGGATTTGTCACACATGGTTTAGGAGCCGACATATCTCTCCCACAATGCCGTACCGGGAGGCAAGGTCAGTAGCAGAAAGCAGCGAAGGGCCAACTGCGTCCAAAAGTGATCGCACGGGCCGAAATCCCGGGATGACTCGTTTGGTACGACCCTCCAGCGCCGGTGTCCAGAGGAACTGCGTTTTATCTCTAGTTCAAACATTCCGTCAACGCATGCGCAAATGTTCTGGCCCTTCGATACCTAGCGTACCAAAAAAATTAACATGCTGGTTGTTTTTTTTTTGTACCAGCAATTGACATTTCAGTTGATTTTATAGGCATAAACGTAACGTGAGAACCGTGCGTGTCTGGTCTTGTCTGAGACAGATGCGAGAGATGGTTTCATGCAGACTGGGACGCCTAAAATGCTCTGTTTTAAACATGGCGGTTCACGAGTGAAGTTGTCTCTCGGGCCTTTCTGTGGTTGAATTCCAGGATCTACTGACACAATCTGGGCAATTTGCGAAAGCTAAAACCTTCAATCGATGCCTTATTTTGCTGGTAGGACTGGGTGGCCCGACACTTATGAAAAAAACTCTGAAATGAGAATCGGGAGTCTTCCCTTGTCATGCATAGAATGGCAGAAGTACCAAGAATTCTTTTTGGGCTTGAGCGAGGCAACTTAAGAAGCACGAGACTGGCCCTCATCGAATAGCTGAAGCGCGGCCAGAGGAAGTGATTTCTAGCTAGATACTCGGGAGTAGGCCTGGTGTGTGCTTGCTAACGTAGATTTTGCATTTCTGAACAAGTTTTTATCATAGAAAATTTGCGACAAAGTCGTGCGTTCATTTCGCTGTAATTCTCTTGTCAAAGAAACGGTATACTAATGTAAAATAAGAGAATAACGATGTATGTATTTGCAGATTACTTGTTCTGTTACTACGAAAGTCAAGCTCGACATCTCTATGCAATAAGCGCATTCAAAATTTCCTTGTGTTATTTGATAAAAGTATGTGGTTCCTTTTATGTTTCTTCCTTTCTTTTTTTTTTTTTTTAAGTGTTTTTCTGCGTATATGAAAAATACTTTTTCTCTGCCGTACCCTTCTTATGCATGATCTTCGCGGAAATTACATTCTGTTCCTCAATAAACCTGGAACAACAAGTTATGGTCTTAGTTCTCTTTTTTCTTACGTATCAGCTAAGTTGCGGAATGCGCTACCTGATTTTATCCGTACCTATGAGTTTACTGGTTTTAAAAGAGAATCCAGGGCTGCATTTTGTACAGCGGCTTTTCTTTTTAATGAACTGAATATATCTTTAAATGTTATGTATTTAGTAGGTATCTGTATATGCTATGTATTTTAGCTGTAAATGTAATGTCTCGAAGATATTAGCTCCTGTAGTTATTCGGAAAAAGCTTATGACTGTATGTATGTTACCTTTAGAAGGGCGCATGCCCCCACTTTGTAATCTGCGACTCCAGTGCTTACCATATGACAGATAAAATGACTTTTTTCTTCAATATATAAGCTAACTAATTCTTACGCTATATTGACAAGGGCGGTTTGGAGCTGTGAGTAGGCGTGGGATTTGTCACATATGGTGTAGGGGCCGACATATCTCTCCCTCAATGCCGTACCGGGAGGCAAGGTCGGTAGCAGAAAGCAGCGAAGGGCCAACTGCGTCCAAAAGCGATCGCACGGGCCGAAATCCCGGGATGACTCGTTTGGTACGACCCTCCAGCGCCGGTGTCTGGAGGTACTGCGTTTTTTTCTGTTGTTCAAACATTCCGTCAGCGCATGCGCAAATGTTCTGGCCCTTCGATACCTAGCGTACCAAAAAAAATTAACATGCTGGTTGTTGTTTTTTTTTTGTTCCAGCAATTGACATTTCAGTTGATTTTATAGGCATAAACGTAACGTGAGAACCGCGCGTGTCTGGTCTTGTCTGAGACAGAGGCGAGAGATGGTTTCATGCAGACTGGGCTGCCTAAAATGCTCTGTTGTAAACATGGCGGTTCACGAGTGAAGTTGTCTCTCGGGCCTTTCTGTGGTTGAATTCCAGGACCTACTGACACAATCTGGGCAATTTTTGAAAGCTAAAACCTTCAATCGATGCCTTATTTTGCTGGTAGGACTGGGTGGCCCGACACTTATGAAAAAAACTCTGAAATGAGAATCGGGAGTCTTCCCTTGTCATGCATAGAATGGCAGAAGTACCAAGAATTCTTTTTGGGCTTGAGCGAGGCAACTTAAGAAGCACGAGACTGGCCCTCATCGAATAGCTGAAGCGCGGCCAGAGGAAGTGATTTCTAGCTAGATACTCGGGAGTAGGCCTGGTGTGTGCTTGCTAACGTAGATTTTGCATTTCTGAACAAGTTTTTATCATAGAAAATTTGCGACAAAGTCGTGCGTTCATTTCGCTGTAATTCTTGTGTCAAAGAAACGGTATAATAATGTAAAATAAGAGAATAACGATATTTATATTTGCAGATTACCTGATCTCTTACTACGAAAGTCAAGCTCGACATCTCTATGCAATAAGCGCATTCAAAATTTCCTCGTGTTACTTGATAAAAGTATGTGGTTCTTTTCATGTTTCTTTCCTTTTTTCTTTATTTTAAAAAAAGGGTTTTTCTGCGTATATGAAAAATACTTTTTCTCTCCCGTCCCCTTCTTATGCATGATCTTCGCGGAAATTACATTCTGTTCCTCAATAAACCTGGAACAACCAGTTATGGTCTTAGTTCTCTTTTTTCTTACGTATCAGCTAAGTTGCGGCATGCGCTACCTGATTTTATCCGTAACTATGAGTTTACTAGTTTTAAAAGAGAATCCAGGGCTGCATTCGGTACAGCGAGTTTTCTTTTTAATGAATATACCTTTAAATATTATGTAATTTGTATGTATCTGTATATGCTGTGTATTTTAGCTGTATATGTAATGTCACGAAGATATTAGCTCCGGTCATTATTCGGAGAAAGCTTATGACTGTATTTATGTTACCTTTAGAGGGGCGCTTGCGCACACTCTGTAATCTGCTACTCTAGTGCTTACCATATGACAGATAAAATGACTTTCCTCTTCAATATATAAGCTATCTAATTCTTATGCTGTATTGACAAGGGCGGTTTGGAGCTGTGAGTAGGCGTGGGATTTGTCACATATGGTCTAGGGGCCGACATATCTCTCCCTCAATGCCGTACCGGGAGGCAAGGTCGGTAGCAGAAAGCAGCGAAGGGCCAACTGCGTCCAAAAGCGATCGCACGGGCCGAAATCCCGGGATGACTCGTTTGGTACGACGCTCCAGCGCCGGTGTCTGGAGGTACTGCGTTTTTTTCTGTTGTTCAAACATTCCGTCAGCGCATGCGCAAATGTTCTGGCCCTTCGATACCTAGCGTACCAAAAAAAATTAACATGCTGGTTGTTGTTTTTTTTTTGTTCCAGCAATTGACATTTCAGTTGATTTTATAGGCATAAATGTAAACTGAGAGCCGCGCGTGTCTGGTCTTGTCTGAGACAGAGGCGAGAGATGGTTTCATGCAGACTGGGCTGCCTAAAATGCTCTGTTGTAAACATGGCGGTTCACGAGTGAAGTTGTCTCTCGGGCCTTTCTGTGGTTGAATTCCAGGACCTACTGACACAATCTGGGCAATTTGCGAAAGCTAAAACCTTCAAACGAGGCCTTATTTTGCAGGTAGGACTGGGTGGCCCGACACTTATGAAAAAAACTCTGAAATGAGAATCGGGAGTCTTCCCTTGTCATGCATAGAATGGCAGAATTACCAAGAACTCTTTTTGGGCATGAGCGAAGCAACTTAAGAAGCACGAGACTGGCCCTCATCGAATGGCTGAGGCGCGGCCAGAGGAAGTGATTTCTAGCCAGACACTCAGGAGTAGGCCTGGTGTGTGTTTGCTAACGTAGATTTTGCATTTCTGAACAAATTTTATCATAGAAAATTCGCGACAAAGTCGTGCTTTCATTTCGCTGCAATTCTCGTGCCAAAGAAACGGTATAATCATGAAAATAAGAGACCAACGATATTTATATTTGCAGATTACTGTTTTCTCTTACTACGAAAGTCAAGCTCGACATCTCTATGCAATAAGCGCATTCAAAATTTCCTCGTGTTACTTGATAAAAGTATGTGGTTCTTTTCATGTTTCTTTCCTTTTTTCTTTATTTTAAAAAAAGGGTTTTTCTGCGTATATGAAAAATACTTTTTCTCTCCCGTCCCCTTCTTATGCATGATCTTCGCGGAAGTTACATTATATTCCTCAAAAAACATGGAACAACCAGTTATGGTCTTAGTTCTCTTTTTTCTTACGTATCAGCTGAGTTGCGGCATGCGCTACCTGATTTTATCCGTACCTATGAGTTTACTGGTTTTAAAAGAGAATCCTTCCCAAGATTCCTTCCCAAGAATCCTTCCCAAGAACTCTTTTTGGGCATGAGCGAAGCAACTTAAGAAGCACGAGACTGGCCCTCATCGAATGGCTGAGGCGCGGCCAGAGGAAGTGATTTCTAGCCAGATACTCAGGAGTAGGCCTGGTGTGTGTTTGCAATCCGGACTGGGTGGCCCGACATTTATGAAAAAAACTCTGAAATGAGAATCGGGAGTCTTCCCTTGTCATGCATAGAATGGCAGAAGTACCAAGAATTCTTTTTGGGCTTGAGCGAGGCAACTTAAGAAGCACGAGACTGGCCCTCATCGAATGGCTGAGGCGCGGCCAGAGGAAGTGATTTCTAGCCAGATACTCAGGAGTAGGCCTGGTGTGTGTTTGCTAACGTAGATTTTGCATTTCTGAACAAGTTTTTATCATAGAAAATTCGCAACAAAGTTGTGCGTTCATTTCGCTGTAATTCTCTTGTCAAAGAAACGGTATACTAATGTAAAATAAGAGAATTACGATATTTATATTTGCAGATTACCTGTTCTCTTACTACGAAAGTCAAGCTCGACATCTCTATGCAATAAGCGCATTCAAAATTTCCTCGTGTTACTTGATAAAAGTATGTGGTTCTTTTTATGTTTTTATCCTTTTTTTTTTTTTTTTTTTTTTAAAGTGTTTTTTTTATATGAAAAATATGTTTTCTCTCCCGTCCCCTTCTTATGCATGATCTTCGCGGAAATTACATTCCGGTTCTGAATAAACCTTGAACAACCAGTTATGGTCTTAGTTCTCTTTTTTCTTACGTATGAGCTAAGTTGCGGAATGCGCTACCTGATTTTATCCGTACCTATGAGTTTACTGGTTTTAAAAGAGAATCCAGGGCCGCATTTTGTACAGCGGCTTTTCTTTTTAATGAATATCTCCAGGGGCTATTTCGCGCAATTTCATGTCACCCAAAACGCCCAAAAAGTAGATCGAAACTCAGCAATAACCACTTATTTAAAATTGTTGAACAACACAAAAGAAATTCAGCAAAAGAAAAGAAAAGCATGGATGGACACAAATGGACAAGATTGAAACGGATTGCATTTGCATAATCTTGAAAAAAGTCTGCCCGACGTTTTTCAAGTTTATAGTAAATCGCCTGGATAAAGGTCGTGTTTTGCTCAGAATCATCTTGTACGTGATGTAACGATAAATTTATCATTAAAGGAATCCCACATTACCATTTTCGAGTTTAAAACTGGTGATTAACTAAAGATTTCCCCTAAATACCCTAAAATTACGTGACATAGCCGCTTCAAGCTCCCAAATGATTACGATGGTGACGATGTTCAATACAATGAAGATGATAATGACCACAATGATGAAGTCATTGTAACTTACATAATAGTTTTTCGCGTTCCTGAACTTATCAGTAAGCTGAAATAGTTGCTCCTCAAACATCGCCCTGGTGACATTAAGTAAAACAGAGAGATACATCAGAGCAAGGACAATTTTCATTATATAGTTTCGAATCATCACTCACAATTCTGTTTGTTCCTTCTTTATTTCTTCACTGATTTCCTTGCGCAGTTCTTGGATTTTTACACCTTTTTCATCGTTGAGCTCTTTAAGTCTAGGCACAAGACAGTAATTATTTTAGGTGTTGTTTTTTCTTAAGAATTAAAATAAGGCTTCTGGGGATGTCTTTGTTTCCCTTGCTTATTGTCCGTTGTTCTTGATTTAGTAGGGAGTTTAAAAAAACGGTGATGGTTTACGGCTACGACAACGCTACGCCAACGCTACGACAATACGACAACGCTACGCCAACGCTACGACAACGTTTACAATGACTTCAACGCTACGACAACGTTTACGGCTAACACAACAGCAATATGATTTGCTAAAGAGGAAACATACAAGTTCAAGAGATACTGAGACTGCCTTTTGCCGACGGTTTGCCGTTTGCCGTTTCACGGAAATGCGTTCATGCTAGATCTCTCCATTACAAAGCTAAACTTGTTCCTTGCCAGGTGATCTTTACAAATATGTACTTTTCTTCCTGGCCTGTTTCTCAGGTCAAATTTTCCCTGATCCTGTTCTCCCAAACCCTTTTAAATTTCGTAAAGGTAACCCTGTGAAAACATCGCACTATTGAGGCTCTCCCGGGGCAGGGGTAGGGGTAGGGTGCTCCTTGTTTGCTTGTTCCCTTTAAATATTTGCTTGTGTTTCCTTGTTCCCCAAATCACTTTCAAACTTGTTCCGCAAATTTTTGATCCCTAAAATTGTTTTAAATTGTTTTTGTTCCCCTTTTCACTAAAATATTTTGACATTGTTCCACTGTTCCCCAGTTCAAATTCGCCATGTTCAGTTGTTCCCCAAAACCCCTAGGAAGCCCTCACTGTTCTAACCTTTATTTATAAGTTGTTCGTCATTTAGGGAGTGGTGAAAGCATTGTGACCAGGATAGGATTCCCGGCATATGTGGATTGAGTTTCTGGGTTCTCCCTGTCACTCTGTTTCTAGAGGTTTTTCTCCGGCTTTTTCCACTTATTAAAAAATAGGCACGCCTTGCGTACGTGTGGTAGTGCAGTAACACAGCGCTCTATATTTGTCAACTGAGCTGCTTTTTGTCTTCCAGGAGATTCAAGTTATCTTTGCGCAATATGTAGCTCTAATAGTACACGATATTGTTTTGGTACCGTATATCATTATAGTGCCATGGCAGATGTCTTTGGTAAATAGCCCCCTGAGAAGACATGTGATTACTAGTAAAATACTAAACACAGGCAGATTGAAGAAAATAAAAGGGAATCGAGAAACATTGGCTTCGAAGCTGGCATGTTGGTCGTTTTCAAGTTTCGTTACAAATTCTTTTTGACCACAAGTTTAAGCGTGCACTCTGAGCCTCTGACAGCTTTCTAAGACAAAATTGCACTGAAGTTAAGCCCTGTCGGGCAGGGTTGGTATTTGCATGGGTGACCTCAAAATATACGCCTTGCCATCACAAAACATAGGACCAAAAATTCTATTTTAATGCTTAAAATGCAAACTAAGCAAAATGCAGATTTTGTTAGCCTGCTTTATGCAAAACAAATGTTGATGCGAAAGTAAATAACTATTGATACCCAGCTTTTAGGAAAAGCAGAAGGAAGTCTTCAGAAGGAACTGAATAGAGTGTAATGTGAAGTGCAATATTTCTATCCCATATGAACCATGTGAGCGTTAGCCCTACCGATGGAAATAGGCCTACACAAGGACAGAGAAAAACTCTGACCAGGGTGGGATATGAACCCACGACCTTTGCGTTTTGATCTCCGCCGCTCTACCGGCTGAGCTACAAGGTCAGACGGGAACAGGCCGTGGGAACTGAAGATGTTAAAGTCACGGCGAATGAACATGTACAAGTACAAGGAAAGGTTACGTTTATACAAACGTTGGCCGTGGAGCACTTATATAAAGCATTTTGCCATCAGCAACAAAATTTGCGACATGAAAACAACTTTTATTTTGAACCGACAATATAAAAAGTTACCACTGGCGAAAAATATTTTGGGAGATTTTTGCTACGTTCAGATTTTCTATTGTACTTTCCGGGCTGCACAAGTAAATCGCAAAATCGAAAGTGACATCGAATTCAGCGGGCGCCGTGATCAAGTTACCTCGCAAGTTTTCTCGCAAAACAAAGGATACATCTCTGTCAAAATGATGTAAAGACACCGGGTTTTGTTTTTGTTAGTTTGGTGTTCTTTTGTTTCAAGCGTTTTAAAGATTGACAAGAAATGTGCGAATTCAACTCAAAGATCACAATCGCCTAACTCTTGAGGTTGAACATTGTTTCTGCAAAGTCAAAAATTTACTCTCCTAGGCGAGGTTATTTATCACCAGGGTATTCCATCGTTTTGCAAATAGAAACTGCTTTATTATTCCTCAGCATCACAAATTCTTGACGATTTTGGGGCTCATTTTGTTGAAACTCAAGCACGCTTCCAACAGACCAGTTTATGTTCGTGAGTTATGCACGCGCTGCGGGCCTGTTGTTACCACGGACTTACACTCTTGCACTCTTACAATCTTACACTCTTACAACCCGGTGACATAGTGTGTAGTGCACTTACAGTGCACTACCACAAAAACCAACATTTCATTTGATTTGTATACCTTGATCTGCAGTCTCCACGTACTCGCTATGTCACGGCAGTGCAGTTCATTTTGTGTAGTTTTACCAATTGCTCGCTCCTACTAGCTACGTAACTTAGCGTAAAACCAGAAAATACTTTTAAATAACAAGTCACTCAAATCTTTGCTACAAAAAAATCTCTGTTGGACATTCATAATTTAAGTTACAAACAATAGAGACAACCTTTCAAACACTGTTAAGCTGAAGTTTTCAACAACGCAAACTACAATTTTATACTTCTTCAACAATATTATGCACATCTCTGCCTCCTTTCAGTCTATTTGCTGTTTTATTCAACCTTCCGTCGATGTGTTGAGAAGTTATTTTTACATGTCGCTTGATTTCGTATAGCCCGTTCCCAGCCGCAGTACTCAATGTGGCTAAAGTTTATTACACATCCCCTTCAATATAACCTTAAGTTTTGATAATAAGATGATATAATTGCTTCTCACTTGAACTTGAACTGTTGATTTTAATATCATCGGAGCTTTCGAGTTTTTGCTTCATTCACAGGGGCGGATTTATACCGCTTTCCACCGTTTTACGGAATTCGGTCAGAAACACGGGAAAGGGGATTTTGGAGAGTTAAAATCCAAAAAGTTCCCTGGGAGCATGTCCCCCGGACACCCCTATAAACGTTTTCGTTATTTTAGAAACCGGTCGTATTTATCCTAGATCCGCCCCTGATTAATGTACCGCATTCCACAATTTCAGTGATCCTGTGTACTTTCCTACTTACCCACATAAAAGTAGCAATAAATTTACCTGTTTGCTTGTATCTGTGTTTGTAGAACTTTCTGCTTCGCGGCATTGACAGTTTCTAAGAAAACAAGCGAGAGAGCTATGTCCTAACCAGATCCAATGAAACTAGAGGCTCTTACAGTAAGAGCTGCGTACTTTAATTTGCTATCTTTTTTGCGGCGACTGCCAAACGAAAACTTACCCAGCATCTTACAGTTCCTCTCCTTGCTCTGAAAATATTTAACTTGACCTGAAAGAAAAAGAGACTCAAGCTGGAGTTTAATTGTTCAAAACTTTTGACTTAGGATCAAGAAAAGTTACGAAACTTACACGCATCAAGCTTCATCTCTAAAGATTTACAGCGTGCCCTTTCTTCATTGCAATGCTGCTGTAGTCTTTCCTTTTCTGCGAGGCAAACGTTTGTTGTTTTTAAAAATTAGGCTGAGTGTACAATGACCAATACTACTTATTTAGTTGGTGAGGTTCACTAAAGTATTTGGGAAGAAAACGAAACACTGTGTGATTACTGATTGAATCCTGCAAAATAAAAATAAAAAAAAATACAAAACAACCTTTCATGAAACAAATAAACATTTATAATATTTTAGAAAAAATATATAGCAAGGGATTTTGATTCCCTGAACACGGCAGCGTCGACGAAATTGAATTTAATTAATGAGAAGGAAAACTGCTCTGCACGTGCGTTCGTTTTGCCCTAATTACTTATTTTTGTGTACCGTTTTTGTTGTAAATGCTCAAGGGAGAAGCCATGATAGTAATTAAGTTTGCATTTAATGAAAATGGTTTATGCATTTGGCGGTGCGTCTATCGAGTTATAATGCGCTTTTAACTGTCTTTTAAAGTTTGAGGAGTGTAGTAATAGTGTTACTACCTTTCAAATTTCCCTCACACTAAGCATGAATTAATTTTTTTTTTTTATCACAAAAATTTGGTTTTACAGTTAAACGAGAAGAAAGAGATTTGTCAGCTAAACGTTTCGAGCTTTAGCCATTAGTCAGAGTGACGAAGAGCTGGGGCTGACAGGAAACACTACGACAAGACAAAAACAACAACATCGACTACCTTGCTGTAGCTCACGAAGCGAGTTGACGATAACATCAATCCTGAAATTTGGCGAACTTGAACCAGCCACACCACTCATTCTTCAATTCCTTGCACTTGCCCGAAGTAAAAAGCAGTGAAGGTAAAATTGGATAGTAACGAAGAATTAATTTAATTGTTATTCACGGTTATTGAAGGTACCTAGCTTTTCATTGCAAATGTAGCAAATTAGCTAGCGGAAAAAATTTTAACAATTTTGGTCGGCAAAATGGCGCGAAAGTTTCTGCAGTTTGCGTTTTTCCCGCCACGCCACTTTTTGTTCGAGCACGCGATCAAGTCTCCCAGCGGTAGAAATGAGTCTATGGGTAGATACGTTATGTATGGGGACATATATTGTACCGTGCACATAAGACGTACCTTACTTACCTTACTTAGCTTACTTAGACGCTTGGACAGCTTGAAACGCTTAGATTCCTTGGTTTGCTTGAAGACCTTAAATTGCTTCAGATGCTTAGGTCGCTTGAGGTGCTTGGATTGCTTGAGAGGCTTGAGCACCTTGGGTTACTTGGAAGTGCTTAGCTTACTTGAGATGCGTGGGTTGCGTAAGGTGCTTGGGTTGCTTGAGATGCTTGAGGTGCTTAGGTTGCTTGAAGTGCTTGGGTTACTTAAGGTGCTTGAGTTGCTTGAGGTGCTTGGATCACTTGAGGTGCTTGAGGTGCTTCGGTTTCTTGAGGCGCTTGAAGTGCTTGAGGTGCTTAGATTGCTTGAGGAGCTTGGGTTGTTTGAGGTGCTTGGGTTGCTTGAGATGCTTGAGGTGCTTAGGTTACTTGAGGTGCTTGAGGTGCTTGGGTTGCTTGAGGTGCTTTGGTTGCTTGAGGTGCTTGAGGTGCTTGGGTTGCTTGAGATGCTTGAGGTGCTTAGGTTACTTGAGGTGCTTGAGGTGCTTTGGTTGCTTGAGGTGCTTGAGGTGCTTGGGTTGCTTGAGGTGCTTGGGTTGCTTGAGATGCTTGGGTTACTTGAGGTGCTTAAGGTGCTTGGGTTGCTTGAGGTGCTTGAGGTGCTTAGGTTACTTGAGGTGCTTGGGTTGCTTGAGGTGCTTGGGTTTCTTGAGGTGCTTGAGGTGCTTCGATTACTTGAGGTGCTTGAGTTGCTTGAGGTGCTTGGGTTGCTTGAGTTGCTTGAGGTGCTTAGGTTACTTGAGGTGCTTGAGGTGCTTAGGTTGCTTGGGGTGCTTGAGGTGCTTGGGGCGCTTGGGTTGCTTGAGGTGCTTGAGGTGCTTGGGTTGCTTGAGATGCTTGGGTTACTTGGTGCTTGAGATGCTTGGATCGCTTGAGGTGCTTGGGGTGCTTCGATTGCTTGAGATGCTTGGGTTGTTTGCGGTGCTTGGGTTGCTTGCGGTGCTTGGGTTGCTTAAGATACTTGGGGTGCTTGAGGTGCTTGGGTTGCCTGAGGTGCTTGGGTTGCTTGAGGTGCTTGAGGTGCTTGGGTTGCTTGAGGTGCTTGGGTTGCTTGAGGTGCTTCGGTTGCTTGAGGCGCTTGAGGTGCTTGAGGTGCTTGGGCTACTTGAGGTGCTTGAGTTGCTTGAGGTGCTTGGATCGCTTGGGGTGCTTGGGGTGCTTAGGTTGCTTGAGGTGCTTATGTTGCTTGAGGTGCTTAGGTTGCTTGAGGTGCTTAGGTTGCTTGAGATGCTTGAGTTGCTTGAGGTGCTTGAGGTGCTTAGGTTACTTGAGTTGCTTGAGGTGCTTAGGTTGCTTGAGGTGCTTGAGATGCTTGAGTTGCTTGAGGTGCTTGAGGTGCTTAGGTTGCTTGAGGTGCTTGAGTTGCTTGAGGTGCTTGAGGTGCTTGGGTTACTTGAGGTGCTTGAGTTGCTTGAGGTGCTTGGATCGCTTGAGGTGCTTGAAGTGCTTGAGGGGTAGATACGTTATGTATGGGGACATATATTGTACCGTGCACATAAGACGTACCTTACTTACCTTACTTAGCTTACTTAGACGCTTGGACTGCTTGAAGCGCTTGGATTCCTTCGTTTGCTTGAAGAGCTTAAATTGCTTCAGATGCTTAGGTCGCTTGAGGTGCTTGGATTGCTTGAGAGGCTTGAGCACCTTGGGTTACTTGGAAGTGCTTAGCTTACTTGAGATGCGTGGGTTGCGTAAGGTGCTTGGGTTGCTTGAGATGCTTGAGGTGCTTAGGTTGCTTGAAGTGCTTGGGTTACTTAAGGTGCTTGAGTTGCTTGAGGTGCTTGGATCACTTGAGGTGCTTGAGGTGCTTAGGTTACTTGAGGTGCTTGATGTGCTTGAGGCGATTGGGTTGCTTGAGATGCTTGGGTTGTTTGCGGTGCTTGGGTTGCTTGCGGTGCTTGGGTTGCTTAAGATACTTGGGGTGCTTGAGGTGCTTGGGTTGCCTGAGGTGCTTGGGTTGCTTGAGGTGCTTGAGGTGCTTGGGTTACTTGAAGTGCTTGAGGTGCTTCGGGTGCTTGAGGTGCTTAGGTTACTTGAGGTGCTTGAGGTGCTTGGGTTGCTTGAGGTGCTTGGGTTGCTTGAGATGCTTGGGTTGCTTGAGGTGCTTAAGGTGCTTGGGTTGCTTGAGGTGCTTGAGGTGCTTAGGTTACTTGAGGTGCTTCGGGTGCTTGAGGTACTTGGGTTGCTTGAGGTGCTTGAGGTGCTTGGATTGCTTGAGGTGCTTAGGTTGCTTGAGGTGCTTGGGTTGCTTGAGATGCTTGAGGTGCTTATGTTACTTGAGGTGCTTGAGGTGCTTGGTTGCTTGGGGTGCTTGAGGTGCTTGAGGTGCTTAGATTGCTTGAGGTGCTTGAGGTGCTTTGGTTTCTTTAGATGCTTGGGTTGCTTGAGGTGCTTAGATTGCTTGAGGTGCTTTGGTTGCTTGAGATGCTTGAGGTTCTTAAGATGCTTGGGTTGCTTGAGGTGCTTAGGTTACTTGAGGTGCTTAGGGTGCTTGAGGTGCTTGGGTTGCTTGAGGTGCTTGGGGTGCTTGAGGTGCTTGGGTTGCTTGAGGTGCTTAGATTGCTTCAGGTGCTTCGGTTGCTTGAGGCACTTGAGGTGCTTAGGTTGCTTGGGGTGCTTGAGATGCTTCGGTTGCTTGAGGCGCTTGAGGTGCTTGAGGTGCTTAGATTGCTTGAGGAGCTTTGGTTTCTTGAGGTGCTTGGGTTGCTTGGGGTGCTTGAGGTGCTTTGGTTGCTTGAGATGCTTGAGGTGCTTGAGATGCTTGGGTTGCTTGAGGGGCTTGGGTTGCTTGAGATGCTTGGGTTGCTTGAGATGCGTAGGTGCTTGGGTTTTTTGAGGTGCTTGAGGTGCTTAGATTGCTTGAGGAGCTTTGGTTTCTTGAGGTGCTTGGGTTGCTTGGGGTGCTTGAGATGCTTCGGTTGCTTGAGGCGCTTGAGGTGCTTGAGGTGCTTAGATTGCTTGAGATGCTTGAGTTGCTTGAGGTGCTTGGGTTGCTTGAGATGCTTGGGGTGCTTGAGATGCTTGGATCGCTTGAGGTGCTTGGGGTGCTTGAGATGTTTGGGGTGCTTGAGGTGCTTGAAATGCTTGAGGTGCTTGGATCGCTTGAGTTGCTTGAGGTGCTTGGGTTGCTTGAGATGCTTGGGGTGCTTGAGGTGCTTAGATTGGTTGAGGCGCTTGGGTTGCTTTAGGTGCTTCGGGTGCTTGAGGTGCTTGGGTTGCTTGAGGTGCTTGGGTTTTTTGAGATGCTTGAGGTGCTTAGGTTACTTGAGGTGCTTGAGGCGCTTGGGTTGCTTTAGGTGCCTCGGGTGCTTGAGGTGCTTGGGTTGCTTGGGTTGCTCCAGATGCTTGAGGTGCTTAGGTTACTTAGGTTACTTGAGGTGCTTGGGTTGCTTGACTCTCTTGAGGTGCTTGGGTTGTTTGGTTTGCTTGAGGTGCTAGGGTTACTTGAGGTGCTTATGTTGCTTGAGGTGCTTGAGGTACTTAGATTGCTTGAGGTGATTGGGTTGCTTGAGGTGCTCTAAACAGTGGAGTTGAATGTTCATCAAATGAAGAAAAAGTCATGATTCGAATTGCTTTTTTTCTGTAAAATAGCTGTGAAATATATAAAGGCTGAATTGTAAATTGGTTCTTATTAATACAAAAGATATCTACTCTATGATGTGATATGGTATGACTGAATTTCCCTGATGAGAAGACCGATACCTTTATATTTGCTCTTTACAACAAGTTCAAAATCCTACTATGTGTCTCATCTCCCTACTGTAATTTGGAAAAGAAATGTATTACTAGGGTAAAATTAACAACAATGTAAAAATTTATCAAGGAAAACAAGTTTGTGTTTAGTACAGATTTAACTTGAATGAGTCAACAGCTAGGTAGGTAAATGCAGATAAGAGACAAATGTGCTTAAAGATACAGATACACTTTCTACGCTCCGGGTAGTGACATATATACGTTTCAGTTGTCCCGCCCTAAAAAGGGCTTTTCATCTCCAATGTAAAAAAAAAATACACTGAGTAGGTTTACAATTAATAACAACATTTAAATTCCTTTGACTATAACAAATTAGTGAACAGTACTTTTACGCGCGCTCTGATTGGCTTCCGCCGACCGGTTATCTCAGTCGGTAGAGCACGGGATTATCGAGCGCGAAGTCGTGGGTTCGAACCTAGGCCGGACGATCTGCGCATCTCGATATACTCAGATTTCCTATGGGTGGTGCTTATTAATAGAACAATAATTTTGCGCGGTTCAAAACTACAGTATGCAAAGAAAGCAGAACTTAGCAAGTGCTCTTGGTATTCCAAAAGAGAAGTGGGGGTAACCATGCATTTTTCAGAGATAATTAAGCATCCGTTTGGAATAGAGCGCTATACATTTTTTTGTACTTTAAAGCTTTTTACAAATATTTAGTAAATAAACTCCTTCAAGCGGCTGGTATGTCGGCTGATAATGTCTGCGGCTGAGAGATTGTCCTAAAAATGAATATTTGGCCGAGAAGCAAAGCTTCCAGGGCAAATATGAAATTTTGAGGACAATCTCTCAGGCAAGGACATTATCAGCTGACATACCAGCAAGCCAGAGAGGGGTTTATTTATTTTATAACCCTCCCATAAATTTTCATATCACGCGTAAACTGCTCGTAAAAAGCCACTGTTGATGTGATGTTGATGCACGCGATTGACGATAGCAGGTACATTTAATTGGTGTAATTAACTTCATTTCCACTGTAATTGGACCAAAACCTTGATATACTATCATGTGAATAAACCCTCGCAACGCCCCTTTTATCTAACCTCGAAAACTCGGCGCTGTTTAGCTTATACTCGTTCGTTCAACTTTTGTTGACTTTTTTGAACTTTCCGGAAAAGCATTTCCCACCAGTTTTTTAATGTCAATATCACCAGACTCTACGGAAAGGGTTTGTTTTTTTCCCTGTAAAATAATGAAGACGAGCCGGTGAAACTTTTTTCGCGCTGGCTTTGTTTCTTTTCGAAGAAAAGCTGGCGGGGGTTATTGCGTGATAACTGTCCGGCGATTTACACCACGTGATGTAAAATAGCCAATTAAATCGCGCGAAAATTAATGGGTTGGTTATAATGATGATTAATTATCTTCGAAAAATGCGTAGTTACCCCCAAATTGCTTTTTGGATTTCAATAACACTTGTCAAGATCTGCTTTTTCCGCATATTCAGTAAACCGCGCAAAAATACCTTTGAATTAGTTGGCACCGTCCTTAATTAAATGAGGAGATAAACCGTAGGTTTCTTCTTTCAACCCTTGTTCGTAATTACTTCGTGGGACGTTAAAGAACCCACACACTGTTCGCGAGGAGTAGGGAACGTAGATCCTGGCGTTGTGATCCGGCCTTAACTCATAGACCCTATGCAAAAATGGCCGCCTTTAAATTATTCTTTTGTTCATATTCAAAATAGCCCAACTAACCTCGTTCGGGATAAAAAATCCTTTAGAATTTTTGTCTCAAAAACGAGGTTAGTTGGGCTATTTTGAATATGAACAAAAGAATAATTTAAAGGCAGCCATTTTTGCATAGGGAGGGGTTTAGGGGGTTGGGTTTAGGGTTAGGGTTTAGGGTTAGGGTTAGGGGGAGAATTCCAAGTAAGACTGACTGGTATTATTTTCGTTCTGTACACAGCTTTGCCTGATGAAGCATTGGTCGAGGTGTTTAAAAACTTCTGCCATAGAGAAATTCTTAAAACATATATTGTTCCTGGTCTCAAGAAGGTCGAGGCATATTGTAAACGATAATAACATTCTGTGGAGTTGCCTCCTTCTTGATGAGTGGCATATAGATATTTAAGTGAAGAACACTTTATTAACATCATGTCACACTCCCAGTGGGTTCAGGTCCTTTTCGCTCATGAAAAGGATCAAGACCTGCACCAGATCGATGATGTCTGAAGATCGCATTTCAGATCTCGCTGTCATTGCTATGCATTACCCTGAGAGATTCGAGGTAGACGAGATATGCGAGGCCTTTGTAAAAGTTCATCCTAGAAGACTCTTTCAGGATACGTTGTTTGATTAACGCGGAGATATGTAGAGAAACGACAAATAACTATGGTTGATACTGCTATCCTTTTTATTTTTGGGTTTCTGGCTGAGAAATAAAATAAACTCCAGATTTTATAGCATGCCTTCACAACGCTTTTCAAGTCTCAGGAATGCTGGAAATGGCGTTTTAGAGGGAAAAATCGGAAACGTTTTTTTTGGGGGGGAGGGGGGGGGGGCATGGCTCTGGTCCCCCTTAAGAGATCGCGCCAGAGGAACGGGGCCATCACTCGCCTTCCACACCATTGGTGATGAAGGTTACGTCAATAGTCTACAGCTCCCCCCCCAACCCCCCTTTCAGAAATTTCTGGATCTGCCCCTGGGTTGGGTGGGTAAATGCTAGGAGAGATTAGCTGCCTATTCTTTAAAATCCGAGGGTAAATAAAGCCGTGAAGAGCTCCCAAAGAATAGCAAACTGAATACCTGATGACTGGATATTTGCCGGTCTTTTTCATGACCTTTTGTTACATATTAAAAATGTATCCTCGTTTCACTCTCATTTTTCGTTCTAAACAATACCGGAGGTTACTAAGCAAAAATAGACTGAGACAATAATCCCTAATCAATGATTGCTAATAGTGAAGCTTTTAATTATAAGCTACGCAAATATTCATGTCTTTGAACTGAAACTATTGTCATCCGAAAGGGCGTTAATGCTCACTGGTGATCTGGTCACATTGGTTACTGGGTTTAAAAACCGGAACAAGTACATTTATTGTACAAGTTGAGGTGTGTTGTTTGCTACAAAATTGATTAAATTATACTAATGCAGATGCTACAACTACTTGTTAATGATTTCCTTGTAAGGCACATCCAACGAAAGATTAAAAACCAGTTCGGTGACCTTGGTATGAGTTAAAGTTTTACATGAAATTTCGGAAGACGAAAATGAGATCCTTGCTTTCGTTTTTTTCCGCGAAAGCTACTTGTCCTCATATTTTGCGGAGAAAAATACAGCAGCACTACTGACCTTTCTCAGAGAGACGGAAAAATCAGATTAAGAATTCAACGCATGCATGCGTGAGATTCTTTGCATTTAAGTTCTCAGTCTGTCCTGTTACTAAACGTTTCAGCTAAATTTGTAACCTGAAGTGAGTTACTACTCAGTCCTCCCTTTTCCAATGATAATTCCAGTGGCTGTCCCTGATATTCGTCTGTATTGCGCTGCAGCCGTTGGCCATGTAGCGCGTAACAAACTAAGAAGCACTGAAGTTTTCGTGGTGTCCGAAGTTCTTCTTCCCGACCGAAACGATTATCAATTTTTGGCGGGGTTTCTGGGAGTTGAAATTGGAGTGCCGGTAGTAATTTTGTCATACACAACATAGACAAATATGGCAAAGTGGGGGAGCCCCTGGAGCCCTGTATTGAGCACACCCTACTTAGTCTTCACGTTCCTTTTCAACAAAGTGACTTACAAGAGCATACATTTGACATTGTTGCTGTCAAACCCTAAACACAACTGAAAAAGAACTTGCACTTGTATTTCAGCCTATTTTCATCTAAAAATTGGACCTTGTATTAAAAAATATTCGAAGTCTTACAAGTAAAATATCAAAACCGATTATTGCAAAGTGTGATGCTCGTTCAAATGTTTCACCTTTGCCGCTACTTGCGCTGTTGACTTAGCAGAAATTGCAAGTGACATGGAATTTACAATTTCAGATTCCGCAACGTAATTGTACAAAACTTTTAGATTGGTCGAATTTGTGGAAATGACATTATCCAGGAGCACATCACGGCAAACAATCAAACATAGTGTTTCTAGATTTCTCCATGGCCCCAAATCAACCGGCACCTCATTTGATTCCATAAAGTTTTTTCCTCGTTTCCGTTTATATGGAGAAACTAGTTCTCGCTTTCGCTTTTGCTTTCCCTTGGTGTTCGGTGTTGCTGAGCAAGGGCGAGCACCAGCGGTGTTACCACAGTTGAAACAGGAACATGATTCTGTGCAGCCCGTACCATTGGCAACGCACGGACACCTTGACTTTCGTTTGCCGTCTTTGCATGAGACAATGTTCGCTGTCGGATCTTGATCACTTCGGGATTTCCGTCCGCTGCCACATCTGCATCCTTTAACCACAGAATGATCGCTTTTTTTATTAGGTTTGCAATCATTGATGTTGTATTGATTCTTGCAATTATGGCATCGACATTTCCGTGAACAGGGCAGTTTTTTTTGCCAGCAAGAACATTTCGAGGACACGCATGAACTTGTATAGTCGTTTTTGGTGTTCTTACCGCATGTACAAAAGACGCCATTAAGGGAACCTTCATGACTCTGATCTGTACCTTGATTTCCTAAACGAAACAACATTGTTTAGAAAACGAAATAGTGTTGAAGGATAGTTTTTGGGTCAACGTTATCGAAAAATTCTTAAACTTACGAGTGGTTAGTCTGGGCGTTTGCGAAAGAACCAAAAGAATTCTACAGAGTTACTTTAATAAAGCAATGTGTTACTCGGTCAAACGTCGATTATCCGGACATTTCAATTGCCCAGACTGGTTTGCTCAAATTCGTACTTTCATAAGTACGTTCCATGAGTCAGACTCTCGAATATCCGGACTTTTTTCAGGTCTCTCAACAAGTGCGGATAATCGACGTTTTTGACGGTAGCAACAAGTGATAACTTGCGTGTGGCATGGTCACATACATTTGCGAAACTTTCGTGGCATTGTAGTGCCCAGGTCCAGAGTGATCATACGCAACATATATTGGTTTGTCTGTTGCGAAAACGTCAGGTAGAAATGGAATGGTTGGCAGGTTTGGAAGAGCTGTTACAATAATTATTGGGATCCTTAAGAGTTTGGCTGTTGCCCTTGCACGAAGGTCACCCACTTCGCTGGCAAAGAAGCCACTCTGACTGAATTTGGAGACCATCTCCAGATTGTTGATCCCTGCTGTCATCCAACTTTCATAATCACCGATGTGTTCAGTGACTTCATTGACGAAAAGCTGCCTCAGTTTTGCTGTGTTTTCTTCTTCGTTCTTTCCAAACCCAAGTGATAAACAATGTTGTTCCAGTTGCTCCTTGTTCCCTGTTAAATATTTAGGCAGATGTCTGACTACTGCTCTAAAATAACAGTTACCGTCCTCTGCGACCTTGTCCAATTCCAGGTTAATGACAGATAGGTTTCTTTTTAAGTTTTCTGCAGGTTGGGAGGTCATTTCAATACCCATGGTATTGAGTTCACTTTCATCCTCTATAAAGCTAGATGTCTTCACACCTGTCGACCACAGCAACGACACCATATCTACAGTTTTGGTTTTACATTGTGCACCAAAGGTAGATAAAAAATCTTGAAGGTGTAGAATGCGTCGTATTATGTATTCCAAGAGGGTAATTGTCTTAAGTTCCTCTACTTTTTTTCCACTAAATACGACCTTGACGCTGAAATCGAGCTACCTTTGATATCGCTTGATAAAATTTTGTTTTTGGTTTGTTTCATATGTGGCTGTGCAGTAGACACGTGATCCTAATGACAGGAATGAACGCTCTCGATTGGCACGACAGGTTTTACTCTTTTGCTCTGCAAATGAGACAACTTTCTTTTACAGTTCCAAGCATATAACACACATGTCATAACTGCTATTGCCAGCTCAGGGCCAATTTTGGAGACACCACAAAGCAGAGATCTGTTAAAATGCCTATGAAGCCTCTCGTTCTTTTCCGTTCCACATCCTATAGGTATGTCCGACAGACACCCCTTTCTTATATGTTTGCGTAAAAGCTCTGCTTGATGTAGAGTGTCCTTATTTAAGTTTTTCTTCCACACAAAGAGTAACCTTTCCAGATTAGCCTCTACGTCTTCAGGACTAGCCGTCGCCATTTTTCTTTCATCGCCGAGGACTCCATCTTTGTGAAAAATTAGAGATAGTTCATTTGAAAACTTTGCATTAATACCTTTTCCTTTTGGGATTGTTTGTTCAATTCGGAGGCATGCGTGGAACAGATCCAATAGAACTTTCACACCTGGAAAAATCTGTTCGTAAAATTGTCTTACATGACAGCAATCGTCCACTAAAATCATTTCCAGAGTGATACCTGCTTCATCTAGCCTGCATTTCAAGTCTTTTAACATGCCAGAAATTTCTGAAAAGGAAGTTGATTTCGTGAAGGCCCAGGTCATAACCTCCCCATTCTCATTTAGGGCTAGAAACACATTTTCAAATTGCCGAACAAACTTGCAATCGTCTTCACGAGTAACACCAACATGCTTACTTATTTTAAATGTGTGATCACAAGATAAAATTTTTCCGACGTGTTTACACATGTTGTTTTCATATAGATCCCTTGTCAGCTGAAATTGTAACAGAAAAAGTTCCATCAGTTTATCATTTCCTGGATATGCGCAAAATATGTTACTTTCAAAACCCTTTCCCAAGTCATCACTCTCTGGATTGTTTCGCATAAATTCTCTGAAGTTCATTGATGCTATGCCCTCCGACAATTCCATAAAATTTTGTCCTTGGTAAATCGAAGTAATAATATAGTCGTACAAGCGCGTGGTGAACGCACACCGTTGTTGCATTATGATGGGGAACATTTTATCAATAGTGGGTGACAAAAGCCCCAAAATTTCATTACATGCCGATAGATATCGGTGGCCAGCTTTCTCGTGTTCGGGTAATCGGTAGCTGCACTCGTAGAAAGCTTGCACCAGTACGAGATTTCCATGCAAATCATAGACGAGCCGCGGATTTCGGGGATCTGTACGAATACCTTGAAGTACATCTGTCCATCTTCCCACTCTTAACGGACAATTGTGAACTGGGCAATTGATTGTTAAGTCATAGTGCCTTATAGGACACCATATAAATATCTTTGGAATAAGCTGGGCGTCTGAATGTCGAGTTTCAATTGTTCGATCGTAGCGCCCGTCCTCTGGGTTGGACTCGAATTCCTGCAGAATTTGTCTCAGTAAAGCTTCTTCTTCCTTTCCAAGGCGAATGCAGTGAGTAAAGGACTGAAGAAGAATATAGTAAACCAAAAGGAAAGCTAATTTGTTTCGAGCACTCATTGTTCACACATATGATCATTTGTCACTTATGGGCAACTTAACAATCTATTTATAAACAACAGGAATCAAACTGATACTGTCAACCCTTGTCATAAAAGTGATATAAATCTGAACCAACTCATTCAGACAGGATAATTCCCGACGAAATACAACTGTAGAACGATCTTGTACTGCCGTTCGCATCATACCATCCAAGGGTATTTGTTTCTCAAAAGACACAGATCCGCTTATTTTGCAAGAAAAAAAAAATGAACGTCTTTAAAAAGGACAGGAAATGTAATGACTTGAAACGACTCCGCTTACAAAGCAACTGTGGCACCCAACATTTGCTTTTTTTTTCCTTTCTGATAGGATTAAATAATGACGTTTGACACTCGAGTATTCTACTGAAATAGGTAAAATTGTCAGTTTATGAAATAGACGTTTAGGTTAGCCGTTAACTATCACCATGTTAGTATCACCCAACTAGTGGACTAATGCAAATCCTGCATTTTGATTGGATACGCTACTAGATGACTATTAGCAATAGTCCTCGAGTATCGAAAAGCGTAACGCTTTCTTTCGTTTTATCCCGGCCAAATAAATATTTGTTCAACTTGCATTCGCTAACTTTATTGTTGCCTTTTCTGTCCGACTAGTTGGGTGGTACTAAAACAATTGGACCCTTCGCCCTCAAGGGCCACGGATCAATAGCCCATTCGGTTGCGCCTCATGGGCTATTGACCCGTAGCCCTTGCGGGCTACTGGTCTAATTGTTAACTATCACAGAGCTTACAAAAGGACATTTCGCGTTCGATTTCCTTCGTTATATGGAAATAATACAATTTTAGATTTTTAGGGCTCCCGGGCACACTGCCAACAGAGTTGGCAGAGGAGGGTCTCCCTCTACAAACTCTGGTACCAGCCTGCCTCAATGTCTCGGTATTTTTTGAAACACAAGCAAGCCAATCCGCAAACAAAGTCAACTAAATGCAAACGTTTCTTCTTCCGGTGAGATTTTTGGGACGCAATGAAGCCTTATGTCTATGGCCATTGTTTAGCCCGAGTAGCTGCCCGCCTGATTTATTTGGCAGCGTTTTCCGCACAAAATACAGAATTAGGTGTTCCTTTTTAAACCCAGAAATGCAATTAAGTAGCGATGTGTTCACGATAAGAAAGACGGACTGCTGCTGTTTATAAAAAACTAATTACTGATAACATCGCCGTAATGGTGATGAGACGTTTAAAGGTAACAGCCCGATTTACTTTCTTCCAGAAACACGTGGGAAACACATTTTTCTGGTCTTAGGCATGGGTCGCACTTGGCAAATCTTTGCCGGAATTTGTTTACTTTGCGGTGGAAATCTGTCATCGCGGGCCTTTGCCTAATGCGACCCCAAATTTTTTTGCTTCGGCAAAAACTTTGCGAATCGGCAAAACATCAAATACGCCGTAGTGCTTGGGTGGGGCAGGCAGATTATCGCAAAGTCGAGCCAAACAATGAGAATCACGGCGGTAACTGTCAACGCTTGTCAGTAAACATGCAATAAAATTAATGGGTCCCTGAATCGCGATTGCTGTCGTGCCAAACGTTAAAAAAATGCATCACGGTGATACTTCTCCTTTTTATTCAGTCAAATCACGAGCACCTTTCTGTCTTTCGTATGATGTATGAAAGGTTAAAACTGTTTTGACTGCCGCTATGATGATTGGGAGAAATCGACATCAGCGAAGATTACTTCGAGCACCACATGCCCGCCACATGCCTGGTCAGTTCCTCGACCAATTGAGTCGTGGGTTGACCTACACTACTACGATCCAACGATACCTCAATAATTTTTTCGTCAGCGGCTTCGTGTGACGAGAAATGTTTAACCAGATTTAACATGTTAAACCACCGTTTGTTTCCCTTTCTCAGCTCACTGCTCTCTCCCGATAACACATGAATAAACGTGTGTCTGGTTTATCAAAGTGTCATAACTGACATATTTTTTCACCTAGTGCGACCCTGATAGTTGAATCCAAACGTTTGCTTTCCCGTTCGGTTTCAAATTTTCTGTTTTTTTTTTGCCCAAGTGCGTAGTTGTCATGTCTCGATTGAGTCAACCACTAATAAGTTACTTCCCAATTAAAGAATGGGAACTTCGTTAAACTTGAAAAAAAAAGTGAGAGACGACAATCGTGGTGGATAAGGTTTTACTCCTTTTGCTTCATTTCTTTGAAGTACATGTTTCGGGCCGCATCATATAATTCAGGCGCTGATTCAGCAAAAACGCTTTCCCAATCTGGAAAAGATCGACCCGATTCACGGGCGACCAATTCCGTT
>NC_090896.1:3663048-3665752 GCF_036669925.1 Montipora capricornis
TCCCCTATGAGTGGTTATCAAATGCCCTGCCCTGGGAAGACTAAGGTTATCAAATTCTCTGGGTATTCCTGGAAAAGGAAGGGGGGGGGGGGGGGGGGGGCATGTTGAGGCTTCAATTTGACTGATACACTGTACATAAGTGTATCAATGAGGCCAGCATATTTCTATAATGTGCAGTGTATGGGGCTACTGTGAGCTTTAATTTGTACAAATAATAATTATTGTAACTCTTCCCAATGGTTTGTTTCCAGAGGAAGATCTAGATTATGGCACAAGCCTGAAAAACATAATCACAATACAAAGCAAACACATGGGAGACAACTTTGCTCCGGCACTGTTGGTTATCGGAGGATTGGGCCTGGTCCTGCACTACCAAATACTGTCCGAATTGTACGATGGAGTGCCATTGGTCATGGCTTATGGTCTTCCTGTCTCAGGGAAATCCCTTGCAGTTCAAATCGCAATGTCTGTCATTGGGGAAGATAAGAGCATTGGAGGTTATTATCATTTCAGTGTCATCTACCGGTACTTTGTATCAATGTTGCTGTGAATTGGTGGTAATTATATCCTAATTTAAATCACACTTAAAGTTGTACTTGGAAACAACTGACACCTTGAAATGTTGATCCTTAATCCCACAGGTTACTATAGCTAATGTGCACACCAAACTTTTTGGCAAGTGACTTCTGTGCATTTTTGGTTTTATGCATTAATTTTCATACATGGGATTGATTACGCTTACTTGCAATGAACTTCTTTAGTGTATATGTGATTTCATTCACTGTACATGTATATTGCTGATGCAAGAAATAAGTTATGTGTCATGTAATTTATAATAATTATTTGCGATAACACAATCACGGTGAAGATTATCCTTAGGCTACGGTTACTTACAATTGGAAATCCAAGGCTACTAGTGGCTCCTATGCTTCTTTTGTTACCCGTGACCTAGGATGCTGCTAACCCACCATTCCAAATACTTCACATTCCCGTGAGTTAAGTAAAAGTGTTGGCCAGGAATACAGAGATGACGAAAAAGATGACGCATAACTATTTCTTTCCTTTACTACAGCAATGTATGATACACTGTAGGTGCCTTTTAAGCCAGCATTTTGTCAGTCATCAATAGTTCTAAGGTCAAATTTTCTACAAGAAAATTAAAGGAATGAAAGTTTAAGAAAAGAAAAAGTTTAAAGGAATGAAATAACGAGGGCTTCCATTTCTTTTGTCCAAACTGCGCAAGATGTCATGTAAAAAGGAGCCAATTACAGTCATCCCTCTACTGTAACAATGATCAGCCACAAAGTCTTGAAACATGTACTTCTTAACCGGCCCAGTGCATTCACACCTCAAATGCCCTAGTGTGCTCCCCATTGATGAATAAAATTGTCTGGCATTAGTCTAAGACAGAATAAATTCTATCTAGTTTAACTCTCAGTGGTCAATGAGTTAAGGAGCTGTGAGTGCCATGGAATGGCAAATTAACTGAAGCTCATGAATCACAAATAGTAATACATAGTACCGCCATATTCAAGTTTGCATTTTATCCCTGAACTAACCACAGGATTCCTTTGTGTTGCTTTAATTTCCTTTTTTCCACAGAATGTACTCAAGCTGGACTACTAAAGTTGGCTTGTTCGAGGGCACTCCCATTTTGGTGGGATGATGTTTCCGATTTTGATACCTTGGAGTCCCTTGTAGTCCAAGCTTTCAACCAGGTAAAAAGTGACGTACCGTAAGTCATTGTCAAGTTAAAAGTTACAAGATCTGTATTTTTTTCTCTTCCCCATAAACTTTTAAGTTCAGTTTAAACTTGTTTATTGATTAGTTCTTCTTTCTGTATATTGTGCAAGTAAATTTTCAATGTTTTATGATGCAGTATATACAGTCTGCTTTTTTGTTAAACAAAACATTGGCAAGAAAAAAGATCACTGCAGATATACGTTATGTAAAGGAGAGATTTGGCTCTTTTAACTTATACTTGCATCTGGGGGGTGGGGGTGGGTAGATTCCCATAGAAAAAGGAGAGCGCTCTTGTCGTAATTTTCAAAGCCCGAAGAAGACCAATCTGAGTGTGGCCCAGGCTTTTTTTGACCCCTAAAGCAGACCATATTAAAACAGAGTTGAAAAAAATGCAGTGACTTTTAATGATGGCCAAGACGTTATCATCTAATACTTTCACCTATGCAAAGAAATACGAAAGTGTAAATATACACTTATATACATGTATTTCTTCGTGCTAGCCTAAAGGAGACCTTCACGGCTATATACAGTGTATGATTGCGTTTTGCCCAGAACACCATAAGTGAGACCAAAAATTAATCCAAAATTTGCCCCCTCAGCGAGACGATGAACATCGCTCCCCCGGGACTTGCATAACTTCTGTGTTAACACGAGAAAAGCCCAACCCTCCCCACCTTCCCCCTCCTGCCACAATGGCTGCTGTTAATAATAGTTCAAGGTTCATACGGGTTGTGGATTTTACGAATTTTCATTTTCCATGCCTGGAAATTCATGGAATTTTGGGTCGGTCATGGAAAGTCATGGAAAATAATGTAAATGGCAGATTAATTATTGCAGTCATCAAAGCAAGTATAAACGAAATTAAATTAAAATGAGTTTCAATCAATAATCGGAAGTTTGGCGGATAGAGGTTGTTAGTTTATTTAATTTGAACTGAATTATTTCAGAAAATATCCTAAAA
>NC_090896.1:3665852-3673352 GCF_036669925.1 Montipora capricornis
GCATTTTACACTGACCGCCAGATGAACATCTCCTAATGTTATTCGAGGTGAGATACTCCAAGATCACTTGTTACTTGCCGGCCAGTTGTTGTCACTCAAACAACCAGTTATAAGCTCTTCAGCTTCTTTTAGACCTCCCTGCCTTTCCTTTCTTTCTCTCCCTCTTCCTTAATCATCCGAGTTGTAGTATATTCTTTGTGGCAAATAAATAAATAAAGAATTAATTGATTAAATAAACAAAACATGCATTTTCCAGAAGCACGAAGATAATCTACAGTAACCGAATCTCACGAGTTTCCCGACGGATATTGAGTCATTCCATTCACAATCACTGACATTACTGAACTCCAGATTTAAGGTAATTCCTTAGTATTGCATTGCGCATCTCTACTGCGCACGATTTTCGCGTCATTAGCGCGCGCACATGAGCACGTGCGCGTACAAAACGCAAGAGATTTCCCTTAAACCAAAGCCCGATAGCGAAATAAATGCTCCTTTTCCTCTCAACGAGCACGGTGCCCCCCGTTTTTTTTTTTCAGGTATTTGCTAAGAAAATCTATAAAGAACATATTTGAAGAAGAAAAAAAGTTTGATAGTAGAACATGAATTTTTTTGGAAAGATATCCGTACTGGGTGAATTTTGGCCAAGGCGAGGACTTCAAGCTAACCACGGAACTGTGCCAAAGAGTGCACTATTCCCACAGCCAGGCAATCAAAAATGGCGTAAATGAAGCACTAATGCTTATGTGAATAAAAGAAGCTTTATTTTCAAAAAATTTTGTATCTTTCAAGTAACCAAGACTTAATTCTGTATGAAGGTGATTCGAATTTTTAACGCGCAATCAGTAAAAATACCCCATTTTAAGAGCCTGCTGACGCGTAAAAGCACGGTGACCCCATTCTTTTATTGCATTTTTTTTAATGTTCATATCATGAATGTTAATTATGCCAAGTTTCCAAAAAAAGTTTGATAGTAGAACAATTTCAAGGGAATTACCTTTAAAATATTTATGTCTGCAGGTGCGACTTGAGATCTCTTATGAGCGTATGCGCTGGCCCGCCATAACCAGCAACCAAAAATAATGGCGGTCTCCGTGATGGGCCATAAATCATGGCGGTCTCCGTGCGACAGGTTTCGTGTCGTTATCTGTGTCGTTTATCTTCCTCGTCTTACGTGTAGACGGTGTCAAAAGATGGAGAGAGGGTTGGGCTGTTTATGGCAAAAAGTCACAGCAAAGTACTTTCGAATAATAGGGCAAACCATAATTTATACTGAGTTGTTTTGGTGTGGAACTGTCACGGAGTCAGTAATCTTTATAAGGCTTAGTTATTTGCGAAAGTTGCAGAATTCGAAGGCTCTTCAAACACACATACGCAGACTGGTCAGACATTTTACCGCGTTATAGTTTTGACTCCAACCTACGTGTTTTATCTCTCATGTACTCTTCTGCTTTGTTAGGCATTCTTGTTTGAAATGTGTTAAAATATCACGAATTTCAGTTCCATTATGAAAATAAATGTTCACACCCAAAGTTTACGGTAGCTTGCCTTTTTTGGTTTCAAGTTTGTTGGCATGAACGTAAACGAGCGTGAATGGCGGGCCAAAAACAGAAGCTTTGGCCAAATTATGGTCAGAGTAAACAGCCAGAAAATAGAGAGTTGGCAATTTTAGAAATTGCGGAACGTTTGAAGATTCTGACAGAGAGTAAGTCAGCTTATCACGTGTATTCATCCATGCACACCACTGAAAGTCTTCTTCTTGGTTTCGTGTATTGCATGGAGCACCTCATATTTGAAAATTACCTCAGGGATTTAGAGCAAGATAGCTGCTTAAGATTTTGAGTTTCAGCACATCCCTAAATCCCTAGGGAACTAAATCTAGAGAACTAAACTAAATAACCACTGTTTGGGGCATAGCAAGGTCTATGATTCCCAAGTTGTACTTAAACAAGCTGCCATCTTGAACATTGTACACATCTCTCATTCTGTAAGAATGATCATATCACCTACAAGCAAATTTAGTTTCCTCTTCTCTATGTTTATTTCCAAAGAATCAGACCACTCAAGTTGAAAATTGATTACAAGATCATTGACAACAGGAAATTAGTACTAAGTTCTGACTAGACCAAGGCTCCAAGCCCAGGGAAAAAAACCGATCTTAAGAGTAACAAACCAAAGAGTATTCTTTTTTTAATATCAAGCTCCAAGCTTTTAAACTTTTACAAGTACATACTGAACTAAAATATAATATATTTTTAGTTCTTTGTTAGTATGAGATATGAGGAAATGGTCAACAACTGTATTCACAATAAATGGGTATCGAAAACTTAATGATCACGAGTGTTTTTCTTCATACATGTATAAACTTGCTGGTTCCTTGCTAAGACTATGATATGCAACATTATATTTCATGTAGGATGTGACTCCAACTGGTGACCTCTTAAGCGTACATTGAATTTATAAGCAACAAAGAATTCTGTTTGTATATGAGCCTGATGAATTGAGCCTCTATTCAGCACATCTGTCAATTTTACTGCAAACAAATTAATTATCTATGAGTGTTTAATATTCCAATCATAATCCACAACTGGATAATATACAAAGAGCTTCAAATATGGCTGTTTCATATAACTATTCTGCCCATTTATCTTTATTCACTACTGGTTCGCAAGGTAACACGCGAAACAAAATGGCGCCACACTGTGTTCGATCTTCAATGGCTCGCGCACGCGCAGACAGAATGCCCATCTGCTATATATAAGTAGTTTTTAATCTTTCAGAATGAATAATAATAATAATAATAATAATAATAATAATAATAGTTTAATTTTTCTATAGCGCGAGAATCATAGAAAGATGCTCTCGCGCGCTTTACAATACAAATGCAACATAACTAGTTTATTATATGCCTTTTGGAATAGGTGACTTTTAAGAAGTCTTTTACAAGACTGTTCCCCATCTGCATGCACAGCGGACTGCATTAGGTAATCTATTCCATAACAATGGCGCAGCTGCGGTAAAACTACGATCACCAAGTGTGCGTTTGTTTTGCTCTGGGTGGTTGCAATAAAAATTCACCAGACGATCTTAGACTATATCTAGATACAGTCTTTAGGGTAATACGTTCGCTGAGATACGCTCGTTCAAGTCCATGAATAACTTTGTAGGTAATAAGTATAGTGTCTTAAACTCGATGGGGTATTTGATAGATTGCCAGTGGAGTCTTCTTAAAATTGGTAAAATATGAACGAAACGACTTATCTTACAAATAAGCCTGGCGGCAGTGTTTTGAACACGCTGGAGTATCTGCAGTTCAGTGGCAGGCAGGCCGTACCGACGAAGTACTGTTGCAGTAGTCCAAACGGGAAGTGACAAAGGTATTAATAAAAGTTTGAGTATTATCGAAACTCAGAAATTTCCTGATTCTTCTAATATAACGATTGTACATGAAACAAAGCAGATCTGTATGTCTTATTAATATGAGTATCCATTTTGAGTTGGTTATCCAGCCAATATCCAAAATTTTTTACTATAGTGGAAGATCAAAACAGTCTTACCCATTAAACACAGTGAGTCAACGTTAACTTTCGACAGCTGCTGCCTCGTCCCTATCACAATGAATTTCGTTTGCTCATCGTTGAGCTTCAACCGATCTATTAAAATCCATTTTCTGATATCAGCAACACACCCTTGCATAGCTTCAAGCTGCTTCAACAGCTTCAGCGCCATGTTCAGGGTCGGGCCTGAACGCAATATAAAGCTGCATGTCTATAATCGACGTCAGCACGTACTTGTGGAAGATGACGTTCTAAGATGGAGAACAGCTTGCTGACATCGATGACAAACAGAAAAGGACCGAGACAGGCAGAGATTCTAAACGTTCTTTTCTATAATTCTATCAATTCGTGTCTTCTGGTGACAAAGAATCGAGTAAGAAAGGTTGACTACCAACGCTGTCCGACAACTGAGGGTCAGTCCTAGGACCTACTTGCTACAACATCCACATAAATGATATTTTCAAAGTCCGTCGGAGCACTGAGGTATTTCAGTGAATACTGGTCAACTCGCCTACGTTGAAATTCGCCTATGTCAACTCGCCTACAGCTACTGGTGAACTCGCCTAAATTGGCGAGTTTGATCACCAGCATACCGAGATCCATGCTAGCTTTACGGATATTAACAAAGCTGAATGCTCATGAAGTCAATGAGGATATCGCCCACATTTCTAGCTGGTGGAGACAAAACAGATTAATCAGTAATCACAAGAAATGTGAAGTACTGCTAATCGGCAACAGGAACACTGTAGACACTCAAGGGGATTTACAAATTTTCCTAATATATGGCAAACTGTTAAGGCAGAAAAACAGTTTTATGTACTTAGATGTACTTAAGAGTGCACATAGACCTCCGATCTTTCTTTGAATACGCACGTTCGTGCAATATCCCAAAAAGTTTACCCTAAGCTGAAACTGCTAAACAGGTCCTGGATCTCTAAGTACCTTAGCCACAAAGTGAAGACGAAGAAGAAGAAGAAGAAGAAGAAGCCTAATTTGAATATCAAGACGGACTCCATACGTTTTGTTTAATTTTCATTGTTTCTTTCTTTCACTATACAGGCTCCTTATCTACTGTTGTTCTTTTAGTATTTATAGTTTTCAAATAATTTTGACTTGATAATGACGTTTAGCTAACCTCGAAACGTTGTCGTTTTTTAACAAGTTTTTAACCAAGTTTTTAGTATTTTTAAGAATATTTCGATATGTTTCATTGCAGTTTTTTTATAGTTAGATACTATTAATACCATTATATTGCTACTGATCCAGCCAAATCTCTGAACCTCTGGATCTCCAATGTAATTGCTATAAAATCCCATGTAAAGGGTGTACTTGAAATTACGTAGTAAAAACCAAAAGATGCTTCCAAACCCGAAAAAACGGAACATCAAAGAAACCTAATGAACTACACAAAGGGTTCAAACGTTGTGAACCAAGCGTGACAAAATAATCACTCTATTGACTTCGATAATGCACGTGTAATCGACAAGGGCAACTACCGTGTTCAGAAAACGCTAGAATCCTGGCACACTGACAGAAAGGTCGGCGCGGACAATAACTCAAAACCGTTGCCTAGGCAATATTCCATTTTACTGCAATTAGACAACATTTACATTTTTATCCTCTTGCTTTTTCCGCAATTCTTTTGTACTTTAGTTTTATATGCAACAAAATTTTCGCACCTCTTTTCGTATATATTCCCATTCACGCCCCAACTTTTTCACTCGTTAAAGGCTATAGACTGATAGCCGAAAGCTAATGTTCTTAATCTTTTAAGCAGACAACGTTTTTTTAACCACTTTTTAAACTGTCCTATCCTGGTTACAGCTGTATTTTGACTGAATTATGCCAACTGATTCTCATTCTGCTGTGCTGATGACCGTAAACACCGAGAGAACAATACTCGCTTGAATCCCTCCTTAAAATTTGAACTGCGAAAAGCGTATAATACGGGATTAAGACATAAAGTCATGTCAAATAGCAAAATCAAGATATCGGAAAGTTCTGGGAACAATTCATCGTTTATCTCCATCCCGAGGTGAACAGCGTCTAGTACAGCGATCGGTCCGTAACCAATGATAAATCCACTTGTTACCAGTATAAAGGTGACAATTAGTTTCCTTTTTTCAGAATTGTCTTCGTTACTATTTTCGGCCAATATCGTACCGGAAAAATACAATCCTTTTATCAGGGATCCATAACAAAATAGGAACACCACTGTGGGAATGTAAGCAGTGAACGTTGAATATATGAGGGAGTAAATTGCGACTCCCGATGAACGAATGAATGAAGGTTTTTTGCTGCTCTCTTCAAGGAAGAATCCTGGAAAACCGATGGCAATGCTTAAACACCAAATGACAAAGATTGCTCGTTTGATACTCTCTTTGTGCAAGCGTGAATTCGACCCAAAAGGTTTCAGTATGGCGTGATACCTTTCCACTGCCAGTAGTGTTAGAGTTAAGGCTGAAGAAGTTATCGAAATGTACACAACAACAATAAACGGGTTACAATAGGATTTGACGAAGTAGCAATCATGATCAAAGCACACGAAATAAAACGGATACATCAAGATGACAATTGAATCGCTCGCCGCCAAGTTCGCTAAGAGATAATTTGTTGTCGTATGCATTTCCCGTGTCTTGTAGACAATTCGAATGATTAATATGTTGCCAATGAAGCCAAAAATATAAAATGGACTGCACGCAATCATGATGAAGTTGAAGACAGAGTAAAAGTTTTTGCAATCAACCATACTGGCCTCCCTTTAAGTTTATCTATCCGCTTTTTGAGAAAATAAAACGGTTCGTTATGATCAACGACTCTAATCAGCCACGATTTCACCTGCTGGTCTACAAACACAGTTGTCAAAATTTCCAATTTTGATTTCACCTTGGAGATCTTGCGTTGTTTCGGACACAATTGGAAAGTTCCATCAAACAAGAACTGTCGCACCAATTTTGAAAAAAACAGAGACGAAAAAAAGTGACCGGGTGTAGGACAATTCAAGATTATCTTAAAACGCGGTCATTTATCCAGGGAAACAAATTACGAAAAAAACAGATGACATGCTCACCATAGTTTTTGCGAGTTGGCAAACAAAGTCATTATTGCTAATCCATCTGTCACTTGCGCAAGTCTATTAGCCCACCTTGAATACATCAATTTACGAATATTATGGGCGCGTTTTTTTGGGACCATTCCAGAATAGGAATACTCCGAATAGACGGTAATCGTTTTCTTTTGGAACCAGTTCGGCAGATCATAGTTAGTAACTAACTATGGGCAGATGAGTTCTTTTGGGAATTGGTATTCCGTGTATTCTGTTATTCGTAAACCGGAATAAATACAAATGGAATAGCCCCAAAAGAATGCACCCTAGATGTGCCCCACTAAGGCTTTAATTATAAGTTTCTTTCGAAGTTTAGGGTCCATGCAAATTAAAGGCCTTTCAAGAAATATACCGCTTTGTTGGTTCGTTCTACCGTCTTGGAATTCATGAAACGGAAAATGGCAAAATTTGATGCCTCGCGTGGAGCACGCGCCATGTGCAGAACGGCTCAGGTGATATGGCACCAAGTCCCACAGAGGCACATATTTGATGGGGAACTTGTTTTGTTTTGAGCTCTTCTGAATCCATTCCGTCTTAACAAAGCCAATACGTAGAAAGGAAAAATAAATACAAGTATTCCACGGCGAATTACGTGACAAAAGCGTGACCGACTTGTTTTCAGCGTAATGGTTGTTATGCAAATTGCAGGAACACAATTATTGTTATTGTTCGTCTTTTCCTGGTGATGTGCATTCTCTTTGAAAAATAATGATATCAAACAGGAATGAGACAAGCAACTTTCAAAGCGGCCTTATTAAATCTTTGCATTTATGTGCATTTCACATTTTGAAACATTCGCTCTCGTCGCTTTCGATCTCGCAGGTGACCTACAATGTA
>NC_090896.1:3678352-3698352 GCF_036669925.1 Montipora capricornis
TGAACCAGCCCATTACAGGGGGTGTATTTATCCATTATTACATTAAATTTTAAGTGATAAATTCTGGGGAATAACAAAGATTTACGTAAGATTTCAACCTGAAGCATCAAAGTAATCCTTCTTGTGAAAGAAAGCTTTACTATCTATATTGCTCTCAATTGGCACCTTCCCTCCACTGAATATTGCAGAACAGTTTTGGCCGACAGCACAAAGCTTCTTTGTGGTGTAATGCAAAAAGAGAACCAAGACAGTGGGTCAGGAAACACCACAAGAGAAATCAAGTCTCGTTTAATATCATTAGTTATTTATTTTAAAATTGAGCACCAGTCTTAGCTTTGTTACAATGACCCTAACAGAGAAACAAAGATCTCTGCTGATGTGTCTAACTAACGCAGTGAAACCGTATTGGTCAGAGAGAGGTGAGCTAAGAGTTGTCAAGAATCGTTATACCCTCAGCCATGAGACTAGAGGCTCTGAACAAAGTACATGAAGGACATCATGGGATAACTACATGTAAATTAATGTAGAAATTCAGTTTGGTGGCTGGGTTTAAGTCATCAAGTTCAAGACATGGTGGAAAATTTGTGCTAATTACAAACAGTTCCTGAGTGAAAACACCGGAACAAGTGATTCTAACTCCATTCCCTGAGTGCCCATGGCAAGTGATTGCAACTGATTCGTTCCAACTCGATCTCATCACTTATTCAATGTTGGTGGATTATTTCTCTTTCTATGTGTAGGCAGAAGCGCTTTGGAAGATGACCAAAGCTTTAGAGGTTACATTGTACACCCGTATGTACATGTAGGGCACTTGAAGCGGTCTTTCCTCGACATGGAATCCCAGATGAAGTCAGAAGCAACAATGGTCCACATGAATATGCCTGAGCAGCAGAATTTACCCAATTTCCAAAGGACTGGGGATTCAAACAATCAAGTATGTGTAGTTCCTGTTTAAAACAGTTAAATGGGGAAGCTAAGAAATGAGTCAAAGTCACTAACTAAACAAAAGAGAAAGATCCGACCAAGGGGATCCACTCCACGAGAATGTGGATACTCATCAGCAGTTTTTGATGGGACAGAAAAACCAACCTTTCACACGAATTTAGTTCTTGGCTGGACTGATATCAAGAATTTGGGTCAAAGAGAACAAGAGAGTAAGGCTACATTAAGAGTTGTCTTTAAACAGCAACAGTCAGAACTACCCCACTGAAGCCACTTCAAGCTGGCACCCCCACATACAGTACCGTACGTCAAAGTAGAGGACAACGCAGAAGCAGTTACCAATTGGCAACAGTCACAGGTGCAGCAGAAACACCAAGACCCTACATTGTGAAAATGGACAGAAACACACTTAGATGAAACCGTTCACATAACAGCCATTCCAGGAAATAAGCTTGAGGTTCCTAATGCCACGGAACAGGTTGAGTGTCTACTGACATGCCAGTAATGACCTGTGAAGTCTATCAAATCACCTTGTGTTTCTTCAAAACCAAAAAGACTGATCAGGGGTCTGGACTTGGCTAATTTAAAATCTTGGATCCAATTGTTGTTAGATATTTGTTCTCAAGCCCCTCGCAAATTCATGTAGTTTGCCTCTTATCTGCGTTCAAGTTGTTAGCAACTCTTAAGGACCACGCCTACTATAATTCTTATTGCGCATTTCGAGATACTCAAGGGTTTCCTATGGATGTTGCTACTTAATACAGGGATTTTTTTTTTGCGCTGTTTAAAACTATGAGAAGAAAGCAGAACTCAGCAAGTGCTCATGGTATCCAAAAAAAATTGGGGATAACCATGCTTTTTTCAGAGATAATGATAATAATTATTAAGCTTCAATTTGGAAAAGAATGCCATACATTGCTTTGTATTTTACAGTTTTTTCCAAATTGTTGATAAAGTTTCTTTGAAAAATGCCTGGTTATCCCCAATTTTCTTTTTGGATTTCAATAACAACTTAACCAATTAATAAAAAATTAATAGTTTTTGAGCATGCCGTAGCAAATAAAAGAGGCTGACTAAACACTGCCTGTTTGTGTCTGGTGAATGAGTCTCGTTGCGATAAGTGTTGGCTCCCACTATTAAACACTTCTAATTTAATAGACTACCAAAAATGGAAAATGATTGTCTTACCACAACTACGTATCCTGTGACCCTTATAAGGGATAACAGATTCTGACATTACCTTTCTTTTGAAGTTTATAATTTTTGGACTGTGTTTGGATATTCCAAGTAAGTTTGGACTTGAAGAAGTTTACAAAATATGGGCAGAGTAGGCTCTATGTATGTCCAAAAAATAGTAATTTACTTAATAAGCTATTTAATTATTGAATAGAACCTACACTATTAAACAGTGTGAAATAAAATGAACCATGCAAATATAACAAAGCCTATAGGTTAGTGATGGTCTTACCACAACTACTGTGACCCTTATAAAGGATGAAGGATAACAGATTCTGACATTACCTTTGGTTTGAAGTTAATTTGGACTGTGTTTGGATATTCCAAGTAAGTTTGGACTTGAAGACGTTTACAAAATATGGGCAGAGTAGGCTCTATACATGTCCAAAAAATAGTTTGCACAGCTAGTTTAAGAAAGGTGGTTTCTACAAAGAACTGTACAATGTAGCTCATTAAAACAGCTTGCACCACCTTTGGTGACCAACTCAAAAGCGACTGCTACTTTGGCGACCCCACACATCTTATAATTATTGAAACTGTAATTTACTTAATAATAAGCTCTTTAATTATTCAATAGAACATACGTACTAACTTTCATAACTTTTATACACCATTAAACAGTGTGAAATTAAATGAACCATGCAAATAGAACAAAGCCCATAGGTTAGTGATGGTCTTACAGTGTACCACAACTACTAGATCTGTGACTTTTATAAAAGGATAACAGATTCTGACATTACCTTTGTTTTGAAGTTAATTTGGACTGTGATTGGATATTCCAAGTAACTTTGGACTTGAACAAGTTTGCAAAGAAACATGAGCAGAGTAGATGTAGGCTATATACAGTCATGTCCAAAAGCAGGTGAACCTGGAACAAATGGAACAAAACAAGAAATTGAAAATAATGAATGAAGTGGAACAAATAGTTTGCACAGCTACAGTACATTATGTACATGTAGTTTAATAAAGAAGCTTGGTTTGTACAAAGAACTGTAGCTCATTAAAACACCTTGCACCACCTTTGGTGACAAAAGGCGTACGCTATTTTGACCACCCCACACATCTTATAATTGTAATAACTGTAAAATACTTAATAAGCTAATTAATTATTGAATAGAACCTTGTAAGTAATTTTTTATACCAATAAACAATGTGAAATAAAATGAAACATGCAAATAAATTATTAGCCTTGTCCAGTGTAACAGCACCATTCAGCAGTTCAATAGCTATTGGATCAAGAAACTTCCCTGTTTTAGAGCAGCGCATTGCATGCGTCTGTCCTGTTCGTACCTGCACTAATGGGGGAGACTAAAACGGGACACTAATGGAGGCCACCAATGGAAGACATTAATTGGGGATCAGGGATGTAGCTTAAGTTTTTAGCAGGCGGGAATCTAGCAATGATAGGCGGGTATTTGGCCGAAGGCCCACCCTAGCGTGCGCTACTAATGGGGGACACTAAAAGGAGACACTAATGGAGGCCACCAATGGGGGACATTAATTGAGGATACTAATTGGGGACACTAATAGGGGATACTAATAGAAGACACTAATTGGGGATACTAACAGGAGACACTAATAGGGGACACTAATGGAGGACACTAACAGGGGACACTAATTGGGGATACTAATAGGGGACACTAATAGGGGACACTAATTGGGGACATTAATAGGGGACACTAATGGACACCACTAATCGGGGTCACTAATGGGGGACCCTAACAGTGGACACTAATTGGTGATACTAGTTAGGAGACACTAATTGGGGACACTAATAGGGGACACTAATTGGTGACACTAATAGAGGCCACTAATGGGGACACTAAAGGGGACACTAATTGGGGACACTAATAGGTGACACTAATTAGGGACACTAATAGGGGACACTAATTGGGGACACTAATTGGGGACACTAATTGGGGACACTAATAGGGGACACTAATTGGGGACACTAACAGGGGACACTAATGGAGACACTAATTGGGGACACTAATAGGGAACACTAATTGGGGACACTAATTGTGGGCACTAATTGTGGACACTAATAGGGGACACTAATTGGGGACACTAATAGGGGACACTAATTGGGGACACTAATTGGGGACACCAATGGGGGACACTAATTGGGGACACTAATGGGGGACACTAATAGGGGACACTAATTGGGGACACTAATTGGGGACACTAATAGAGGCCACTAATGGGGACACTAATAGGGGACACTAATTGGGGACACTAATTGGGGACACTAATGGGGGACACTAATTGGGATACCAATTGGGGATGCTGTACTTAAATCATTTCAAATCAACTCAGGTCATTTCAAATTGTCCAATTGTAAGTTGGTTTTTGAAGACAGGGAACACCAGAGTGTGTGAAGAAAAACCTCAGGGCAGAGATGAGAAACAACAAACTCAACCCACATGTACATGTACGTATATGCGACACCAAATGCGGGAATCGAACCCGACCCACACTGGTTGGAGGGGAGCACTTTTACCTCCGCTCGGAGTCAAATTGCCTGACTCGCAATGTCCGTCATGTAGGCGTCATGAAAGCTAGAAAGCCGAGATTTACAGAGAAACTGGGGCCATTTCTACCCTATAAAACAGGCTAAATTTCAGCGTGATCAGTGAAAATGGCGGCTTTCTACAAATCCTACACGAATGATTCATGAGTGTGCGATTTCCATTGAGGACTAGGAAAAAGAGTTTAGCATTGTTCAACAGTATTTAAGTCTAAGCACCCATTTAAAAAGGTTACCTTTCGATTATAGTTGCGATGGCCGATCACTTTATGTAGGCTAACCATTTTAAAATGGGTGCTCAGACTTAAATACTGTTGAACAATGCTGTTTAAAATGGGTGTTGAGGCTTAAGTAAGCACTATTTGAGATGCTGCTTACACATAGATCAACAGTACTCATTCGAAATAGTATTTTTAGGGTAGTCTATTTGGGTAGTCCATGGACTGGGGGTCAGCGAAATGTACCAACCCCCAATTTCCAGGGTTGGGGATTTTTTTTAAAGCAAATGTCAAAATCCCCATCCCATGCCCAATCCCCACCCCCTCCTCGGGCTTAATATTGATAGTTGCATTACTCACTTAATTAAACATCTCACCCCAGTTTCTCAAACGATGAATAGTACGTACTATCCACCAGATAAATCACAATCCAGTGGATTATAAATTAAGTCATAGCCAATTGCACTATGCAATGGATAGTGATTTATCCGGTGGATACCTTTATCCACCTTTTGAACTACTGGTGCCAGGTCAAAGCTTGATCTCGGAACCTCCAGCTTGGAAGTCCAAGGTGGGTTGACCTGGTAACAATAATCCCCCGGTCCATGGACCGCATCCATTTCAAATAGCACTGATAAACATTATTTAAGTCTAAGAACCCGCTTTAAAACGATTAGCTTTCAATAATTGTAATTTAGGGTTAGTCTGCATTCTGCAGTCTTCAAATGTCAGACACCGTCCATGGACCCCCCTTTGGGCCGGGTCCACGAACTACCATAAAGACCGGTCCACGGACTACCCCCGTGGACTACCCCTGTGGACCACCCCAAAATAAGGCCATCCCCTTTTTTTTCTCCGTTTCGCGTCGAATGCGTTTCCTGATATCAGGTCGGTCGGTCGGATTGAAAAAAAAAGGCTAAAAAAAAATCATAAGCATTCTCGGAATCGTAGCCCTGGTACCCCAGCATAATAGCTGTGGAGCCAGGAAAAAAACAAGACATGAACCCAAAATCAATAAGGAAAAAAGTTGGTGAAGGTTGTTGCAAAATTAAGACAGCGTGGGGAAAAGGATCAACCACCGAAACTCCTATGCTACATAAAATGGCTTAAAAACGTCGTTAGCTTGTTTTTTTTTTTGTGTGTGTTTTTTTTTTTGAAAATGCCAAAAATTTGGGTCGGTCGGACGACACGAAACGGAAAAAAAAGGGGATGGCCTAACATAGAAATAAAAATAAATAAAATAAAATAAATATAACAACTAAAAGATTTGACTTACCGGTTACCGGCGAAATCTTAACCGTTACGCTACGCAAATTTAACAGACTAAGGCTCAGGCTCAGGCTCAGGCTCAGGCACAAGGTATGCTTATCACATATTTTCATTTTATTCGCTGCCGATCGGAGTGCTTGGAAGAAGACTCACATTTGTGGGCATGTGTGACCATTTGTGTTCTATTCGTGTTATCCGTCCGCCATTTTGTTCGGATCATTCTCCCGCGGGTTTATGAACTCGCCCCAGGCTTCACGAAATAGAACACAGCCAACAAAATGACGGAAGGCACTGTCGACAAGACCCAACTCGACCTCTGCGATTGACTTGTTCTTCTTTCCTAATGTTTAATGCTGAATAAATTTAAACCAGTAAGGGACGTCGTCGGAATTGTTTTGGACCAACGTAATGGCGGAAAGTTAAATAAAAAATTTCGTGGTTTCCTCTTCAGTCAAAAAACTCCTTGATTGCCCTCACGTAATAAGACGGCCATGTCGGTGCCAAAACAATAGTAATCTGTTCAACAACTCTCCCATTCATGCTCAATGGAATTGAGGAATGGGGTGAAATATCAATCAGCGCCCTTGCACCTATCCGTTACAACTTCACTAACCGACCTAGAATATTCCGCCTAGCTTTCCATCTCTAACTCCCAAGAAACAGAGCCCCAAACCTTATCCCCAAAACTTATCCCACTCCTCATCCAAAAAGAAGGTTACAGATATGGCATCAAGATATTGTTTCGTGGAACAGGTTCAAGAATCCTGATGGGACCCCTCATCCGGATTTTCAGAAGGGAATATAATTCGGACACAAAGCGCTTGAGATCGTCCATGTTCTGCCATGGATTAATCACATCCGTATCACTCTCGGAGACAGGCTGCGCAGATGCACCATCCGGGTTAAGGACTTTGGCTAACTGGAGATAAACCCCAGTATGACGGGAATCTGCTCATTTTGGAAAAAATATAAATTATATAAATCAAAAATTGTTACCATTCTTCAATGAGATGTGCCTCGTCAACTACAACCGCTTTGACCTTTTCCCTGATTTGAACACTGTCCAAAACCTTCCTAAGTTTCCCAATATATGCCTCCGATCTGGGTGTCCATGAATGATTCCATATTTGCACTGATTTAGTTCTTCCGTTTCTGATGCAGAGAAGTCTGACGAATCCCCCCTACGAATTATTACAGATCTTTCTTGCATACTGTCAAGCTTGATTGACTGATCCCGCATTAACGCGTTAAAAGGCGATATAACTAAAATAATAGAGTCACTGACTTCCATCCACGAGTCAAAAACGAAAGGCAAAAGCTGAAATATTAAGGATTTTCCATATCCAGTGGGCAAAACAACTAAAACACCCTTTCTTTTCTCCACAATATTTCTCAGTGCGTCTACCTGCGGTTCACGAAGAGAGATCGACGGTAAATTAAGAGGGCGCTGGACATCAGAGAGCATCTCGGTGAACTTGTCCCCTCGTGAAGTCGCCATTGAACGAATGCAAATATGGCCCCCAACAAATTATTCTTTTGTCCTTGTGTTAATTAGCGTAACTAGCCTCGTTTTACAGCCCAAATTCTTTCAATTTTACGTGTGAACGAGGCTAGTTAGGCTAATTAACACAAAGACAAAAGAATGATGGGGCCTTTTTGATACCACGCATTCTCGTCATCAGAGCCTTGGATCGACCTAAGGCTCTGGGAAACTCTATGCAGGAGAACATGTGCCGTAGGGTTCTTATAGCCAAAAACCGGCTATTGGAACCTTACGGCGCCTGCTCACTCCTCGCGCTAACATGAATGCACCAATTAGAGACGCTTTTGATTGTTCTTCACGAAAACCAATGAGAAGACACTTTGTTTCAGGGTTCCCCAGAGCTCTTCTCTCGCTCAGTCAAGAGAAGAGCTCTGGGGTCGAGATTGGATACCACGAACTAAGGTTCTCACACTCTTACAATCCGGTGACGTATTTAGTGTGTAGTGCACTTACACTACGACAAAAATAAACATAGATAGTCGATTAAGCCACCAGGGTATTTTTATTTACTTTACCATCACGTTACTGGTTTGTATTGAAAAGTGATACTTGCTATCTCTTACAAGGTGTTCATACCGTTGTCTCTTACACGGTGTACATACTGGTTAGAAGTCATAACAATTATTATGATGCTATTGCATTTAACAATTCAATTGTTATTTGAATGGACAAAAGATTCAACGTTTTGTCCTTTGTCTCGCAAATAATGCCTTGTCCTTTTAGGCACATAGGCACGTTTGCAGGGATCCTGGCAGCTTTCGAGTCGAACGTTTGCTCCCTTGATGTTCCAGAGGAAGGAACATGGTGGCAGTTTTATACCTTGTAAAAGCAAAGAGACAAAACGAATAGGCCATTTCCGAGTTCATATTTGCCTCCTCTTCAAAGCGAGTCTACGTGCGAAATTTTTGTGATGGTAACTAGTTCTACTTTACATATGAATGAAACCTAATTTTCATAACAAAAACTTCGCACTTAGACTCGCCTTGAAGAGGAGGTAGACATGAACTCGGAAATGGCCTATTATGGGCGTGGAGAAGCGTTCCAAAAATGCCAGGCGTTAAGCTTCAAATGATTTCTCAGTAATCGTGATTAGAATTCAATGTGGGAAAAAAAGACTTCAGGCAAAGAAGTCCAAGGGACCTACCAATCTATACCCAAAAGTAGTAAGCAAATCGAAACCGACGTATAAAGAAGCCCTTAGGGATCTTGTGATGCCGCGTAAGCCATTAAAGAATAGAGATGAATTGAGTAATGGGTTTTCGTGAAACGGTAAGCGGTTTTCGTGAAACGGCAAGCGGCACACTGATGCACAGTAGAAATTGACCTCGATCATTGAAGAACGATTTCCTCAACAGCTACATATTTACTGTTGAGAGGAAATGCGTAGCTGGTTTGAAAGAGCAGTAAATAAGCCTCCAGGAAAACAGCTTTTCTGTATGAAAAAGGCAAAAATGTTTTCAAACAAGAATAAATTATAGTATAGCTGGGCAATTATCAAATGAAACGATGGCCTGTGGACAGGCTCCCGCTTGGGTTTAGGGCGAGTTAGCCGAATGTAGTCTAGGACGAGTGGGACAAGCCGAGAGCGGTCTGGTGATAAGGGAGTGCACAGAGTAGCTCCCCCGCGTCCCACTCGCTTCGCTCGCCGAATTTCGCTTTGCTCGTGGATTCACGCTTCGCTCGCCGAATTTGTTTCCGCTCGCTGCGAGCCTGTTCGTAGACCCTTTCCCTCAGCGCCCAAGAAAAAGAAAAGGAAAGGAACTTAAATTAAGTGTCTAGTCAATCTAGCGCTGGAGCACTAATTTGGAACACTGTCAATTGAAACTAACAATTAAACGCAAATCAAATCAAATGTTGGTTTTGAGAAGAGGGGAAAACCGGAGTACCCGAAGAAAAACCTTTTTGTGCAGAGTAGAGAACCTACAAACTCAGCCCACACATGACTCCGAGTCTAGGAATCGAACCCAGGCCACATTGGTGGGAGGGAAGTGCTATCTCCACTACGCCATCCCTGTACCGCAGAGAAGCACTTATAGACGATTTTACTCCTCAGTGGGGGTCGCCACGGAGGTGAAAAGGTTAATAAATGGCATATCTCCTACTAGCCTCCAACGACTCACTGGTAAAGAATCCGAGTTACACGTAATAATCGGACGTTCGGAGGTTTCACTCCTGCAAGGGAGAACTCGGATATTTCCCGAGCATCTATTGAAGTAATTAAAGTGCATGCATAGTCATTTATTTGCCAGGGCTGACAACTACCACCGACATGTGAAGGTATTTTAATACATTCACAAGTGTATAACTACCCAAAAATAGTCAACCCTAAAAGGAGGCGATATATGGGTAACTGATCAGGTATTTCAATTATGACTTTGATTACGTCATAAAAATAGCCATGGTTTCGCTTGTCTTGTATGGTGTTCTTTCAGATTCAGTAATATATCCAAAAAAACCGAAGGAGCAGAAAAAAGATCCTTGCCCTTACCGTGTACCCAAATTAAATGACGTTTTTTTACTGTGACAAGAAAATCTTTTTGATACTTGTCTTTTCGATATGCAACTGCACAAGAACAGATTTTTTGTGAACACCACAGTCACTCTCGCCTATCACTCTGCACGCTTGTCGAAGAGACCCCGGTGAAACATTTATATCACTTTACCACACTGTTTTATTCATTAACCCAAAATCTAACTACTGTACTGATATGTTGGTGCAACATATCAGTACAGCTTGGTGGACATAGATTTAAGATGTTGTCACATGACGTTTCCGTGTATGACTCCCTTTGGTACCTAAGAAATCTTTTTTTTATTTGAAATCCTTTTTAATCTTGCCTTTTCTTTTGATGAACAACAACAACGAGATTTACGTTAACATTTACGTCTGTGACGTATTTTGGATTTCATAATCCTAAAGAAAGATTCGTAAAGTAAAGTTCATATGGTGGCAGTGCACACTTGACCTTTAAACAGAATGTGACTGCCTGGAAACAAGTTTTTCCTCCAGGGACACTTCGATATGCAACAATTTGGTGGTTAAGATGCATTCACGACTTAAGAGAGGTGCTATGCTTAGTGATCCTGTGGTCGTTAGTACAGTATTTCCCCATTGATTCCTCTGGGGAACCATCGACGGTGTCACAATCACCCATATAGTTCACTGGTAAATAACGATACTGGAGAGAAGCCTTATGAATGCAAACAATGTGGGAAGTGTTTTAGCCAAGCATCAAATTTGAGGAGACACGAAAATGTGCATTCTAGGGAGCTCCAAGTCTATGATGTAAACAGAGTGGCAAGTGTTTTAGCCAAGCAGGAGATTTGAGGAAACACGAAAGAGGCCATGCTGGAGGGAAGCGTTATAAATGTAAGCTAAAAGGAAAGTCTTTTCACTACAGAACAAGTGTCAGGAAACAAGAAAAAGCACTGGAAAGTTCTGCAAGTGCAAGTGAACTCGAAGTAGAGATCCATCACCCCTGCACTCGACAGGAATATAGTAATTTTCAAACTAGGGTGTAACTTACAGCTGTTGGCTTTGCCAAGAGGAGTTGTGCAGCGAGGAGCATCTTCTTGCACACTATCAAAATGATATGACGTTTGAGGAGCCGTAAACGTAAAGTAGTTGGGTGGATTTTGAATGAGTTTTGTTTTAGAACGTTTCAGCTCTTTGGCGATAATGGTGTTGCCTTTTTAAATTAAAAAAACGTTCCATTTGCTTGTTGTTAGCTTTCGTTAGAAGTTGCTTTCCCGTCATTTGCTAACCCTTTTCTAGGGTTTTTTTTTTGGGAGGGGGGGGAGGGGGGGGAGCGGGGGGCGAGTATACCAGTTCAAACTGTTGGCAGTGCCCTTTTATGTGTTTCCATAATAGTATTTTAAAGGTTCCCCAACAAAAACGACTTTTTTTAAGCAACGGGCCTCTTGACCCTTGGGTAGCATAAAATTCCCGGCAGCAATGCTCGGCTGCATAGCAACGTAACGGACAATTTACATGGTTTATATGGGAAAACAATTGGCAAGTCCTATCCTGAAGAGAAGATAAGAAATTCTTTTCCAGAAAAGTGCCTGTTCACGAAGTACCCCCAATCTGTATCTTATTAAGTCAAATCGATCCGAAGGAACGCACTCTTTCGTGCGTCCGTAAACTTTGACATACACTAAAACACTTGTTTGGCTTCTCTCCAGTATGTACTCTTTCATGTTTTCTTAAATCTCCTGCTTGGCTAAAACACTTGCCACAATGTTGGCATTTATAAGGCTTCGCTCCAGTATGGACTCTTTCATGTGCCCTTAAATGACCCGCTATGCTAAAGCACTTCCACATTGTTTGCATTCATAAGGCTTCTCTCCAGTATGCACTCTTGCATGCGTCTTCAATGTTCCTGCTCGGCCAAAACACTTGCCACACTGTATGCACTGATAAGGGTTCTCTCCAGTACGTATTTTTTCATGTGTCCTAAAGTTTCCTGCTTGGGTAAAACACTTATCACATTGTTTGCATTCATAAGGCTTCTCTCCAGTATGTATTTTTTCATGTGCCCTTAAGCTTCCTGCTTGGGTAAAACACTTGTCACATTGTTTGCATTTGTGAGGTTTCTCTCCAGTATGGGTACTTTCATGTTTCTTTAATTTCCCTGCTTCGCTAAAACACTTGCCACATTGTTTGCACTCATTTGGCTTCTCTCCAGTATGGACTTGTTCATCTCTCATAAGACTTTGTTCCTCGTTGAGACAGCTTCTTTTCTGTATACACCAAGTACCCCTGTTGACACAACGGCAGTTTCTTTCCTTAACTGATCTTGACATTATTAACAGATTTTGACTTCACTTAACACTAAAACGCAAAAGAAAAAGAAGTCATTTCCATCAACAACGTCCAACCGACGGCTTAGTCAAAGTCAAGTCATTGGTGATCTTTTAACTCACAAAAAACGATTTAGTGGTCTTAATTTGTTAATGGAAGTTAATGAGTTAGTATAAATTGTACACAGCGATCACGTGTTACACGGTATTCGTCGTCAGCTATCGTTTCGTTCAGTTTCCCACTCAGCATCGACAAACCTGAAGAATTTCACAGTTTTCAAAGCGTAACCTCACACGTGATGCTTTGGCTCGCCATTCTTTTTTCTGGCTTCAGCATAAAATCTCCTCAGTACATATGCAGTTTCCAAAGAGTGAGATGGTTGCTGGAGATTGCACCAAAGATACAATTGTCCTGTGTTTCTTGTGCCGGAGGTGCCAACAATTGTAAGGGGTTCCGGGTGAAAATTCTTTGAAATTTGCACTTCTCAGATTGCTGGAAATGCACCGTCGAGTCCAACATTTTGGTTTTTTTTATGCTACTTGCTAAGAGAGCCCATATTATTATGGTCAGCCTGAGCTAACATATCAGCCTATAATTCATACATTAACGGGTGAAAGTCCTGAAAAAACAAGAAAATTGGTAGCACACGAACAAATTAAACATTGGCCCGCAAAGTTCAGTGCCAGAGAAGGAACGAATTTGGAATTCATGAGCACTTCTGAAAGCTTAAACGGTAGAGTTACCTACGAGAAAAGTGCCGTGAGAAATGCTAGTGTCGACGTGAGATCGTGAGATTGCATCGAAATGCGTGAGACTTGATAGCTCTGCCAACTTCTCCTTCGCGTCCACGACACGAGTGACTCTTCGTTTCCCTCGCTTTCTTTGACTGCAACTTTTGTTCCTTTCTTAGTATTCTCACTGTTTTTTGATCAACTAAAGATGTCAAAGCGTTCTCTGACAGCTCGGGGAACCGATCTGCCATTTGGTGATTTCAGTTTACAATGTCCCCAATTAGTGCTCCAGCGCTAGCACAACTAGACAATCTGGGCCAGTACAATCCCAGCTAGTTTTCTTCCATACTCGGTTTTTTAAAACTCAGTCCTTGTTTCATACCAAGTCCGCAGTCCGCGTTTCATACCAGGTCCGCAGTCCGACTTTTATTCCTGGTCCTCCTTTTATGCCCGGTCCGCAGTCCGGGTCCGCAGTCCGCAGTCCGCAGTCCACAGTCCTTCCTTTACACTGACCGTCAATATTATGCGCTTGTCACGGTTTGCGTCCTACAAAAGCACAACCCCTTACAACGAAAACAACGCAGACCACAGTAACTCTCGATTATTACTCGGAGTTGCGCCCGAACGAACACAACGCAAGAAAAGAACATTAATACTCGATTATTACTCGTTCTAAAAGAGTTGCGCCCGAATGATTTCCGGCTGCCAGACATCTAGACACAGCCATGATCATTTCCGAGAAGGAGGAGGCAGGCAAACAAAGATTTAACAATACAACACCTTCGGAGAGAGCGATCTCTCACTTAAAATGCAGTAACAAACTTTCTTACCTTCTGAAGATAGCTTTCGCTCACAACAGCTCGAACCTTCCACTCTTTCGCAATGGTCGTGCCATTCTGACCAGCGGACTTGAGTCAAAGGAGAGGAGTCATGTTTGCAACTCTGTCCATGAGGGAAGACGTAGACTGGTGAGGACGCAAGAGAGTACAGTAATACTGTTGTGCTTGATCAAGCCGTCTTTTTTTTTTCGGATTTATTTGCATTTATCTCGTTTCAATTTAATTTCTTTATTCACGCTATTCTCAGTATTTACAGTAACAAAATCTAATTTAGAAAGAAGCAGATATCGAGGGGAAAATCATGTTATCATCAAAGAAACTGACCGCTGTTGCTGTTGTGCGGACGGGTTTCCTCGTTTGACACCATCGAGTGCAAATGATCATGGCCAGGAACCCATGACCCGGAGCCTACAGCTCCCATACTGGGCCTATGTAACGGCATTTTTACAGACCGATCTATTTTTAGACTATCTTTTCCGGAAAAAACAAAGGCAGTTCCGGTTCGGTGACCCTATGACGTCAGCTTAATTTCTTGTAATTGGTCAACGGGCTCCTGTGGGAGTCTCATTCGCGGAAATTCAATCACCCAACTAGTGGACTAATGTAAATCCTGCATTTTGATTGGATACGCTACTAGAGGACTATTAGTAATAGTCCTCGAGTAGCGAAAAGCGTGACGCTTTCTTTCGTTTTATTCCCAAATAAATATCACTTCAACTTGCATTTGCTAACTTTATTATTGCCTTTTCTGTTCGACTAGTTCAAGGGCCACGGGTCAATAGCCCATGAGGCGATTCGGCTTCGCCTCATGGGCTATTGACCCGTAGCCCTTGCGGGCTAAACACAATATCGCGTTTCTGATTGGTCGATGACGAATGCATATTAAAATAGGTTATAGATCGTTTTCAAGTGACGTCACAGCGTCCATGTTGGCGTGCAAGAATACCTGACCTTCTTTCCTTGGGGAAGTAAACTCTTTTATGCAAATTCTACGCAAACATTTTGCATTGTTTTCTGAACCGATATGGCCGTCAAGTCACGTGAGTGAAAACTATCAATGAAGTGCAATGCAATACGGAAATTCCTATGGAAAGATAGCGATGGCGTTATTTTGTTGAGTATCGATATGATATATATAAAATATCGTATGAACTTGCTCGACCGTGCTTTTGTGATATACAGTCAGTGGTGAAGTCTTGGATTTCTCAAATTTCAATCGCGTACGGCTCGGGGAATTTTGACAGCTTTCAAAACATTGCTTGTGCCAAGAGTGAATTAGATAAGTGTATTGTTATGGAATAGGTGGGCTTCTTAGCACAGTCGCAAATGAGTCTATGTTTAGAATGCCCGTTTCCACGGAAATCAGTCGTCACGTCCCTGAAAAAAACATCACAGAAGCAGTCACGCGTGACATGGCTTCTTCTGATTGGTTAAAATTGGCGGCTCTTTATTTTTTGACTGTGCTAGGGCAAGGCCACAAAGTGATAGATCTACAATTTTACCTAATTCGTGCCCATAAATCACGAAATGCACTCACGTTCATACGATTTCCTTTACTTATATCCCCTCACCCAGGAACCCATGACCCGGAGCCTACATCTCCATTGTGTTGTTGTCACGGCGTTTTCACAGACCGATTTATTTTTAGATTGAATTTCCCGCGAATGAGACTCCCACAGGAGGCCGATGACCAATTACAAGAAATTACAAGAAACTAGCCTGACGTCATAGGGTCACCGAACCGGAACTGCCTTCCCCCCCCAGGCCCAGTATGGGAGTTGGCGGCTCCGGGTCATGGGTTCCTGCCTCACCCGTATTGATTCAGGAGCTGACGCGGGCAGATAAGCATTGCGTGTGTGGCGTATGCGCGCGTGCGCTCGCCTGAAAACCCTCTTGAATCTCCTTAACTCATAGGGAGCTTTAGCACGCATCTTTCTGAGACGCGGAAGGGAACCGGAAGAAAACTTTCGCGTACCAGGACAGTGGTGTCTAATGGAGAAAAGATACTTAGCAATGTAAATGAGGTCGTGTAAAGGCAAGTTAAAACGGAAAATAGCTCACTTCCGGCTGCCGTCCGCTTCTCAAAACCGCGCGTGCTTAAGCTGCCTAATTATAAATTAACTGCCACGAGACCTGGAGAATCCAACAGCAACATTCAAGCCATTGGCGTTGGATACGAACACTTGAAGATGTTTTAAGCAGTTAAAGAAGCTCAGGCTAAACATTAATAAATTGAATACATGTTACGCGCTTCAGCTATGAGTAGCGAGCCGCCTCTGTTACTTTCTTGCCAATTCATCCAACAAGGACAATCTTCGTTTGTTGGCAAATGACACGAGAGCAGAAAAAAATTGCTTGAAATTGTTCGCATTCGTAAAAGAACATTTCGATGAAAAGTTACCTTTACATTTTTTTACACTAGAGCTTACCTACAGTTTGAAAAGTTTTCCGGCTTGAAAAATAGAAAGTCGAATTCACATGTTCCATTCTAAACGAATAGTTTAACATGACGCCTTGCAAAATTACGAGCTGTTTCAATTCAATACTAATTAGCTATTTATTGTAATTTACTATGCTGGACAGTCAACAGGACACGCCCTTAAAATCCCCACGTGGAACAAGATCTTGCCTGGCCTATTTTTTACTAGCAATATAATGTGTTTGGTCAAAAAGGCCGGTCGCATTCGTTTCTAATCCCGCAATAGTACAGGAAAGAAGAGAATTTGTCCTTCAGTCTCTCCTCGATTTCTAAATTAAAGACATTGCAAAAACTCAGTCAAAAGTGCATTATCGTTGCAGAAAAAAAATAAATAAATAAAAAAACAAAAAAAAAAAAACAGACACACTGCTATTTTCTGCACGTGTCACCTGAAACACTTCATTTCTTCCCGCGAGGAAAACACACGGTTCGGGTGCGCTTTAGGGTCTAGTCAAGTCTCTCTTTTTTTTTTTCCTTAAAGTGGTTGTGATTAGTGCATTTGGTATGCTGCCTTGTGCAACTGGGTGGACACCTATCACATTCTTACTTAAGTGTTTGGCATAGTTATGACTGCCTGAAAACAAACGTACAGGTGGTTTTCACGTGACGTCATCGCCGCCATGCTGCTTTTGTTCATCCACCAGCAATTGCACATTGCAACATTGTTATCTGTGTGCAAGCCATGTATTGGATGCAAACGCTCCACCGCGCTGAAAATGTCTCTATCCTGTAAGTAATAGGAATACGGCGCTGGAGTCTGGAGAAATGCATTTGCAAGCAACGTCGTCGTCAAACATGAGCTTGCCATTCGTTACTTTTTTTAAGCCCTTCTATTGGTACAAAATAGGAACAAGTTGGTCTCACGCTTCATAACAGTTTCATTCCCACGATCAAAACCTTCATTCTCCTAACTAGCAGCATGGATTTCGTTGTTAGCTAGTCATGAGAATTTGGGGTTATATCAAGATCACGCCCCTTAAACCTTAAAATCCCAAGAATGATTGATGTCAACTTTCTCCCCAAAAGCTCGATGCATTGTGAATGGTGACTAGAATAAAGAAATTTATCACTTGGGTGTTTTGTCGAAATATATCATGAAATTCCCATAACTGACACTAAAAGTAATGTATGGCAGTCAGTAAGGAGAATTAACATTCAGATCTCGGGAGTGAAAGGGTCAAGACATTTCCTCGTGGACCTCTAGATTGACAGCTAAGAAAATAAAACACTGCTTTGTCGATTGGGCATCATTTTATTCAGTTCTCAGACTTTCTTTTTTTTTTCTAATTAACTGTCCCTTCATTTTTCAACTTTGCGGAATGTTATTTCCCATTTCAAAGTTTTGCTGTCATGCGCAGTGTCATTGAGAGGCATGGGTCAAGCTATGAGATGACGTCACAAGCTGCTTTACGTTCTTGCTTTGAAAAAACCTTTACGATGCAAAGGAGTTTGTGACGCAACGCTAGCCAGCAAAAGTCATGTACTGAAAAAACACTGTCGATCCCTTGCGAGCACCATACGTACGATAGATCTTCTTCGTTAATCCCTTGCGCGCAATCGCCGATCCTAAGCGCTGATTGATTCGTGAAAATCCAGATTTTGTCTGGTATACTTAACCCAGTCTTCGTTAACTCTATTTATTTGGTTTTTTATTAAGTTATTTATTAAATGGAAAAGGTGAATGTCACCAGGCCTCTCCCGATGGCGATGAAAAAATCGCAAAATAGTGCTCAAACAGTGCTCGAATTTTTCTCCACTTATGTAAAAAGAGATCGCGATTTAGAAATCATGCTCAAAAGTTGCTAAAAATTTTGAAACATTCCCTCAGACATTTTCATAAGTGTGCCGATTTTTTTTAACCAAAGAAATTGGCCATAGAATTAAAACATCCAATATTTTACAAACAAATCAAAACTTTAGAATTATAGATTTCAAACACTGACATGATTTCAAACTACTTTACGTCAGAAAAGGAGAGCTCGCCCTCTCTCCACTGATACTAAGACACGCTCTCCGAAAAATATTCAAAGCCCAACGAACGCCTTGAGCCTGGTACTCAAACTCTATGATCTTAAAGGAAAACCGCCTTAGTGCGGCCTTCTCTCGACATTGCGCCAGTTTAATCACTGTCCAATTTAAACCAATGTTAATACAGAATGATCCGTAAGCTATAACAATGATGCGAATTTGTATTTACCAGTGACGTTCCTCTTTATCGTTGACGTCATCCTTGAAATCTCACTATGCTCTTATGCGCGCTGATAATGTACACACAACTTTCAGTTCCTTGCTTTGTTGGAACTCCTCCGTCAATTTTATAAATAAAAACAAATGGTTGATAAATTTAGCTGACGGTACATAAAACAGGGTTCGTGCTGGATTTGGTATATAAAATTCCAGGAGTATTCAAGGAGTTTTCAAGAACCATAAATTGAGTTTTCAAGGAGTATAATATTTGTAAGGAGATTTCTATGCCATACATCGTGTTTCAGTGTTTTCTTTGCTGAAAAAGCCTACACTAATATTCTTTCCCACATCCTGCAAGTTACAATGTAAGTGCATGCACAGGCATTTTAATTTTTGCATTAATCTTTCCCCAATAGTCAATTTGATCAATTTTTGAGATGTCTTGTCTTTAACTTAGCGTGATCTTCATTTTCTCTTCGCATGATGCAATCTCTACAACTTTCACCTAAGCAAAAATTAAAGCAGTTTTCAAGCACTTTCCCACAAATCCTTTTTTTCAAGGGGTTTTCAAGTGCCCTTGAAATCCAAAATTAAATTCCAGGGCTTTTCAAGCACTTCAAGGAGTAGCACGAACCCTGATAAAAGTACCCTACACGCTACGAACGCGCAGACGCGTATGACCCAACCTCCAAAAGGAGCATTTCACAAATAAGTAGCTGATTCATTAGGAAGACCTTAGACAGAAATGACCAGAACCAGGTTGTTGACAAGCGGTTTTCGTTAAAACAATGGCTTGCTGGGGGTGCTCAGTCTCGCGGGCTCTGGTCATTGTTATTTAAGGTTTTTCGATTCACTGATGTCCATTCCTCTGCGCCTGCGCAACTTTCGAAGCAGTTCTCCGTCCCAGTTCTCGACAAATGAAGTCGCCTGCATCCAGAAGTTTGTCCAGATTCACTCCCTTAAGAAATGCAATGAGAAAGTAAAGGTTCACGCTGCAACCAGGTTGCAATTTTGAATTTCACACACCAAAAAAAAAAGTACAATTAACAATTAGCTACTTTCAAAATTTTTGAAACCAGAATAACATCACACCATCTCAAATACCGAGCTATAAGGGAATCTTTGCTGGCGTCATTGATTACTTTTGACTTCAAAAAGTAAAAGAATTTTTTAACCTTAGTTAAATCCCCAGTTTTACGACTTTTAGCTTTGACAACGAACCACT